>NW_005344738.1:0-214 GCF_000412655.1 Myotis brandtii | reverse complement strand
TTTTTATTGATTTCAGAGAGAAAGGAAGAGGGGGAGAATGATAGAAACATCATTGATGACAGAGAATCATTGATTGGCTGCCTCCTGAATGTCCCCCAATGGGGGTAGAGCCTAGAACTGGGGCATGTGCTCTGACCAGTAATTGAACTGTGACCTCATAGTTACTAGGTCGATGCCCAACCACTGAGTCATGGGGGTCAGGCTCTATCTTTGA
>NW_005344737.1:0-604 GCF_000412655.1 Myotis brandtii | reverse complement strand
ATATTGCTTATGTATATAATTTTTATATAAGATTTCTGCATGTGCATATTTCTTAATAAAAAGTGAAAATTAATTAATTAAATAAAAGCACCTGTCATGTAGTAAGGACTCAAAAACTAGTTCCCGCTGTTACTCTCTCAGCACCCCTCTCACCCCTGCACTTAAAGCAGACTTTCTCCTCCCAAAGGGCTCTCCAAGGGAAATCACGAGCTGTCACAGGCAAACAAGGACCTTTCTCTCCCTCCCTTTGGGACCACGGTTATAGATGCAGGAGGGGGCCCAGAAGGAGAGTCTCGCATTGCTACCCAGGCCCAGACTGAGGGAGGACTCGTGATCATCTGCACGTGCCACCTGCTGCTCCAACTTGGTAACGTGACGGGCCCGATTTGGAGGATAACTCAGCACTGCTGGTAAAGTCAAAGATGCAAATGCCCTGGGACGAGCAACTCCACGTCCAGGTACCTAGCTCAGAGGTGCTCCTGCACAGCGCACAGGTCCACAGGTGTTTAATGTACTAGTAGCATTGTTTGTAATCGCCAGAAAGGAAAAAGAAAAAAAAAACTAAACACCCATCACCATAGGCATGGGCAAGTAAATTATGGAG
>NW_005344736.1:0-872 GCF_000412655.1 Myotis brandtii | reverse complement strand
GAAATCAATGGGAAAAAATATCCTCAGGTGAGGATTATAAAAATAATTTTTAAAAAAGAAATATATAATCTCACTTGCTCATACCTAGATTTGGCACAGAAATTAACTAAGGGGAGATACACCAACAGGGGACTTTACAGGGGCTTTCACTGTCAGATAGAAGGGACATAGCAACAGAAGGTGTAAAAGGAAACCATCAAAACTGGGATCTAATGAGGGCAAAAGAGAAACTCAGTGGATATTTTTTAGATGATTTTTAAAACTCTACAAAGGGAGAAGGGATGACACTAATTTAACTAAGAAGTACCTGAAAAAATAATTCAGAAGTTAGTAAGCAGAAATAATTTAAATTACATTTTAGTTTTTATTAGAAAAAAATAGAAAGAATTTCTAGTTATGGAGGAGTAAAGAGGTCAGGAAATTCTCCCCCAAAAGCAAATGTATATGTGAACAACATTGTCCCAGATATCCATTTCAAGATATTGGAAATCAGTCAAAGACAAAGTAGAAAAAGAATGAGCACTTAGTTATGAAATAACAAAGAACCTCAGATAACAACAGTGGGACTCTGAGCCCTGATTGCTAGGGATTTTCCCATACTCCTACCTCATCTCAGTCAGTGTGGAAGTTCTTCCAGTGCTGTCTGCTGTCTGTGAAAGCTAGAAGGTTCTCTGGCAGGGATACTGACTTAGTTTGTTTCAGAGGGTAGGAAATCCAACCCCAATGATATTACTAATAAAAATATCAAATACAATGGCAAACAAATCCAGCTACAGGTAGCAATTCTGACTGAGTAGAAGTCCACTGGCCCATCAATTTTAGCAGAGAGATTTTGGGAAAAAAAGAAAGCAATAGAATTTGATAAGCTCCCT
>NW_005344735.1:0-217 GCF_000412655.1 Myotis brandtii | reverse complement strand
GGCTCCCAGGAGTGTGCAGGTGTGAGGCGACTCCCGCCCAAGACCAAGCCCACGGGCGCGAAAGCAGAAGAAGCAGCCACAGAGGCCCGAGCAGAAGCCGAAGAATCCGTGTCTGATGCCCTCGCCCACTCCGGTGGGAGGTGGCCAGGAGGAGGCTTTCTGAGGACACCGGTGGCCTCCTTCTGCGTGGACGCCGCCGGCCTCCCTCCCTCCCGGA
>NW_005344734.1:0-839 GCF_000412655.1 Myotis brandtii | reverse complement strand
TTTTTGTTTAAAATATTGACTTCCTAGGGTATTTTTCTAGACCAGTAGAAAAGACATGAACGAAAATTTCCTGTGAAAGTACCCTGTAGACATCTCTGCCTTCATGCCCTCCTGGGGACAAAAACTCCCTTTGCTGTGAATAAGTTAAACAGACATATAATCAAGGTAACCAAGATGGAAAGGGGTAAAATGGTGACCCTCTGAGAGTAGATGGCAATACTGTTAGGTGGGTCTCCATTCTTCCCAGGGTTTTCCTCTCATACAAACTGATACCTGGGTGTCATGTATATGTATCATCCTGAGGATATCTGTGTGTCCACATTACATATGCCCATATATTGAGTTGATAGATTATAAAGAACTTTAGTAATCTTCTGGAAGGTTTCCCGTTTCTCGCGGCCCAAAACTCCATCAGAGAAATTACTTTACATATGCGAACACTCGAGCTCAAGGAATTGGTTGATTTAATCACCCTTGACCGAACGCCCTCTGTGTTCTAGGCATCGGATACAAAGGTGAAGTCCCTTCCTCAAATAACTCACAGTCCCTAAGTGAGTCACTTATCAGGTAAGTGAGACCTCACATTCTATCATATGTGTGTTTGCATGTGTAAGTGGCAGGAAGAGTGTTCCAGAGCGAAGAGGAAGGACTTCCATCTGGGTGAAACGGTACTCGCAGGGACTGCAGTCGGTTCAGCCTTATGACAGAGGTAAGTTTCGGAGTCTCTCTGAGCCCAGTTTCAGAATCTATATTATATGGGAAGAATAATGGTACCAGCATCATGGGTGATGTTTTTGTTTTGTTTTGTTTTGTTTTGTGAGGGTTCAATGGGACCCAAC
>NW_005344733.1:0-625 GCF_000412655.1 Myotis brandtii | reverse complement strand
GGGAGTGGGTTTTATTATGTAAATCCAGCCAAGCACTAGGAATGAATAGGACTCAGGCCTGCCCAGAACTGAGGTTACTTCCTGGTATTGGGGGTATAAAATAAACACGCGGTTTCGGTGCTGGGTCCCTGTCCCTGTCTCCCGACAGAAGAGGACATGGGTCCCACCCGGTCCCAGCCTTTTTCTTCCATCTTTGTGTCTTGTCTCTTTCTTTCGTATTCTCAAATCCCCAGCAGCCCCTACTCAAACAACTGGACCACTCTCTTTCTGCGCTGGACGCGGAAAAGAGAGACCCCTCCATAGAGCAGCATTTATTTATTTCACGGAGTATTTGAGTCAAGAGCACTTCCACCCTGCCAGTTTTCTTCAGAAAAACATGCATAAAGCTTTAAGTGGTTGCTAATAATGAAGACTTACTTGCCCCTCTGTATATAACCTCCAGGGTTAGCTCAACTAGTAACAGTTATCTTCAGACACTGAAGGGATAAAGAAAAGGCTATACACATCTCGGTTTATCCAGATCATAAACTGACATTGCACATTTTTTAATTGAGACATTTTTAAGTGTATTGCCACAGAAGAAAATTTTGAGACATGCTGTAGCATGGATGACCTTGAAGACATT
>NW_005344732.1:0-385 GCF_000412655.1 Myotis brandtii | reverse complement strand
CCTCCTCTCAGTACAAGAATAACTGAAAAGTGGGTCTTGGATGGAAATATAATATCCAGCAGCACCCCCTTCTTTGATATAGACAGTTTGATTTTCTCATTTTTTACATCAAGTGCCATGCAAGCAAATATTCAAGCCCTGTTCTGACCCAAGTGCTGGTCTGAGTCCTTTCAAAATAGAAATGTTCAAGCCACCACCACTCCAGCTATTTCCTCCTCTTCATATTCTCCATCTGAATCCTCTTCTACCCAGGCCTCCAGCATTAGCAGTCTCTAAAGTTTTGTCATTAACCACATGATCTTTCCCCTCATGATCTTATTAATGCCCTGCCTGTTGAATCTTGGGTCCCAAATCTCTACCTCTATTCTAGAGTCACCCCCCTTTC
>NW_005344731.1:0-627 GCF_000412655.1 Myotis brandtii | reverse complement strand
GGCATTAGCTTTCCAGGAGTGTTTACCGAACGCCTGCACAGGTACCGTGGAGGCACCACGTCCACGAGGATGACGGACGATTCCGCTGAGAAAGGATCAAGCGGTCAGTGCGTGGAGCAGAAGCCTCCGGGGGGGGTTGAAGCAGGTGGGGACGTAAGGTTGGAAATCCAGGGCCGAGGACCCCCAGGAAGCCTGGAGATGCCCAGAGCCTGGGCTCCGGATGGCCCTCTGAGCCCCTCTGAGCCTCCGTCTATCACCAGGAAGGAGGAGGAGCCAGGAACCCCTGTCACCAGCACGGCCGCCTCAGCCGCCTCTCGACAGGGACTGTGGGGAACGCCGTGGCCCGGCCGTGGGTGACACGGAGCAGCCACGTGGGCAGGACGGTGCCGGGGGTTCCATTTCATTGTCTTGTGATTGTCAACATCCTCAATCGGGCATTCCTACCCGCGAGGCCCGGTCAGGCCGCAGGGAATACAGCAGCGCGTGCCTCCTCGGTGCTGTTGGTGCAAGTACAGCGCGTGAGGCTGCGGGAACAATCGCCCAGGCCCCCCGAGGCCGGGCCATCTCGGACAATGCGGCTGGGGTTCTGAGGTGTGATCAGGGCTCCCGGGAAAATCATCATGAGAA
>NW_005344730.1:0-280 GCF_000412655.1 Myotis brandtii | reverse complement strand
TTCCTCACTTGGTGAACTGAAAGCCAATAATTACTTTTTAGTAATTATTGAAAAAAATTATTGGACTGTTTTTTTATAATTGGACAAGGGAAATGTTAGGGAAAAACTCAATGTATAGGGATAAATCTTGCTTGGAAGAATTTCAGTCGGCTTGACTGAGAGGAAAGTTAGGTATTACTTTGATTCCTTGAAATGACACTGCTTGGGTGATCATGGAAAGCAGAAGGGGCCACTAAAGCAGGAAATTGGAGGTAGGGGGTGCATGTTGGTTGTTGGATTG
>NW_005344729.1:0-1570 GCF_000412655.1 Myotis brandtii | reverse complement strand
AGACATATGTAAAACTTTAGACAATAAAAAAAAAAACAGAACGAAAAGAAGAAAGAAAAAAAACCTAGGGAGCAGCGCATGGTCCTTTGCTGGCTCCTGACTCATTGGGAGACCCGGGCCACGCCCCTCTCCTCAGCCTCAGTCTCTCCAGCTAGGAACCTGAGATCACAACTTGGCATGTTCCTTCCACCAGGGGTGTTGTGCTGAAGATGTTTGCAGAGTGCATGGAGTCCCTCTGATAAAAGGTGCACCTTGAGTACAAAGTATTATTGTCACATATTACACAATGTGGCTAAATACAGGAGTGTGCCATTCAGCTGGAGAGCAGAATGCCTCTTTAGCATTTGCCTGGGAGGAACAAGTGGCCCAGTGGCAGTAGAGGAGGCAGCAGAAAAGCGCTGGTGTGCAGCAGCCTGCCTGAGAACAGGGTGCGGGTAAAGAAAGGCAGAGAAAAGCCCTTGGACTGGGTGCCTGGTGACAGTGAGAGTCATGAACCAGCCAGGCTGGAGCCTAGCTGTGAAGCCTACATGCGGCAAGCCAAACACCAAAGCCAGGAATGGACACACTGCACACACTGAGCTCGATGGCACGGCAAAGCTGGTGGTGGCACAGAGGACACTGGGGGTGCCCCAGCCTACATAGGTGCCCCCAAGGGTTCCTATGGGGTTTGACAACTCATGCTGTTCTTCTTTATGTCCAAGACCGAGCAGTGAGAACCAAGCATTCTCTCCAGCCCATGCTTTGATCCCAAACCACCTTCCACTATGTGAGTGGTGTCACCCACAGCCCGAAGTTCTGTGTGCTCCTCTTCTGGGCAGCAGCCAATTTTATAGGTGTTTGGAGGTGCCAACTCTGAAATGGTAAAAATAAAAGCAGGCTTCCCATCCTCGGATTTCTCATCTTTGTGCTTATAAATGGGCCCCACTGCAGTTTTTCAACAATGGGCTGACAAGCTCTAATCCCAGCGTTTCGGCTGGACCTGGCGCAGCAGGAGCAGACCAGAAGCAGATATCTTCTCAGAACTGCCTGTTTGGGGAGCTGGTCACGTTTTCACTCTATCAAAGCCTTCCCGAATAGGGAAGCTTCAGGGAAGGATGACAAAAGCACAGCAGAGGGGGAGAGCCTCCTGATAGAGGGCCAGCTCACCCAGTGGGCGGTGGGTACAGAGAGAGGCTGGGGCACCTAGCAGGTGTGAGACAGCCTCCCTTTGAAGGCTAGGAGCATCCCGTTAAGGTCAAGGTGTGGAGGGCAGGACTTGGAAACTGCCCTGCAGCAGCTTGCTGGCCTGGGTGAAATGTTCTCATCACCAGCATGAGGTTCTGATTGGCATTAAATACAATATAGTAGCACTCCCCCTTCTCCGAGGTTTTGCTTTCTGTGGTTTCATTTACCCACTCTTAACCAGGGTCCAAAATATTAAAAGGAAAATTCCAGAAATAAACAATTCATACGTTCTGAATTGCATACCGTTCTGAGTAGTATGATGCAATCTCGCACCAGCCCGCTCATCCTGTTTGGGATGTAAGTCATCTCTGTTCCATGTTCCATGCTGCATACACTCCACCCATTG
>NW_005344728.1:0-329 GCF_000412655.1 Myotis brandtii | reverse complement strand
GGGTGAAAAAAGAGAGAAGAAAAAATAAAGACGATGGCTTCCATCTTGGGCAAGAAGAGAGGACTCTCTTTTGCTAGCTGTGAGGAAAACCAGCTACCATGTGTAAGAAGCCTGTGAAAACCAGCCACTGTGGCTCAGTGGTTGAGCATCAACTCATGCACCACAAGGTCACTGGTTCAATTCCTGGTCAGGGCACCTGCCCAGGTTGCAGGTTATCTCCAGTGGGGGGCTTGCAGGAGGCAACCAATGGATCGATGTTTCTCTCTTTTTGATGTTTCTATCTCACTATTCATCTCCATTCCTCTCTCTCTAAAAATCAATAAAAACAT
>NW_005344727.1:0-230 GCF_000412655.1 Myotis brandtii | reverse complement strand
AAAAAAAAAAAAAAAAGCATTTCCCCTTTCATTGAGCACATCCACTTTAATGTAGGTGACCAAGAAAAACTTACCTTTTGAGAGGGCAAGGGGAGAACCCGGTTGGTTTTCACCGTGCAAATGCTATAAGCAAATTCTGATGGTCTCTCACCTGAGCAGCTCCTGGGCTCGGGGTAGCAGCTAGTCTGGGGCCTGGGGCTAACTTCACAACCTCCGAGAAGGGCACGCCT
>NW_005344726.1:0-590 GCF_000412655.1 Myotis brandtii | reverse complement strand
ACCATCACCTCGCACTTGCTAGCTTGCAGGGTAGTGCTGCCTGCCACTGTGTGTACCTCTACGTCTAAGCTCTGACCCTTAATGCCCAGGCGGTCTATAACCTCTCGCTTAATCAGGGTAGTGTTGGACCCGGTATCCAACAACGCGCACACCTGAACAGTACCCTTTGGTCCTTCTATTATCACTGGCATAAATCCTAGTGACACGTGACCATCTACTCCCTCAACGCTAGTTAACACCGTGTTAACTGGCGTCGCGGTCGCTGTCGCACCCTGCTCTCTATGCAGGGACGGGTGATGCCGTCTATCGCATCCATTTACTCCACACGCCTTGATGTTCCTGCACGCTTTAATCGAGTGCCCCGTCCTTAGGCACCTGAAACAGCACCCTCTGGCCCTGACGGTTTCATACCTAGCGTTCACAGGCAAGGCGATGTACTTGCCACACTGATCCAAGCTGTGTGCCTCGTGGCATAATGTGCAGCTATAAGCCTTGACGTCGACCCCCGGCGCGTGGCTGATATAATTAACCACTCGGTTCCTGTCCGTTCTCCATCTGTTTTCCAACCTCGGTAGGCTACTGCTCACGTT
>NW_005344725.1:0-1614 GCF_000412655.1 Myotis brandtii | reverse complement strand
GGGAGGCAGACTCCCATTAGCCAGACTCACAGAGGCTGATGTATAGACCAGAATAAAACCCTGCACCCCTGAGGGGTCTGCTGGGTTCTCTCCCTGCAGCGAGGCTGCTTGGGGAGGTCAGTGGCAATGAGAAGGCGGTCCTTAAGCTCAGAAGCAGAGCCGGGAGATGTGTACTTGAATGTTTAATGGTGTCAGGCCAGAGCCATAAGACTTTGAAAAAGCTCTTGATTATGAATTATGCTTGGCAGATTCCCAGGTGGTCCATGGGGCACAGGATGCCTCCCCGCCCCTGACAAAGAAGTGTCTGACCCCAAGCACCAACAGGGCTGAGGGTGAGAAGCCCGGCCCCAAGGTCTGAAATTCTATGCGTCTTGCCAAGCAGGGAACAGGTCCTTCTGGACCTAGGATTGTTGGAAAGACTTGATTCCTGTAAGTCTGACTCGTGGCTCTCCTGTCACGAGGGACCTGCCATTAGACGGCTTGGACATTGTTGGCGGGGTCTGGCTGTGGTGAATGGGTGTCACCCATACAGCTGTGGTTCGGGGAGTGACGGGAAGTTCTTCCTACTGTCTAGCCGAAGTCTTGGCTGCTGCAGGATCTAAAGCCCTGAAGTGAGAGGGTGAGTTTTCGGTCAGTAGAAGCGAGACTTTTCTCCCCTGGGAACCCCATCTTCCCTGCTGAAGCTAGAGGGGTGGTTTGCACAGAGCCGTCCGGTCTTTCTCTTTGTCCACTGTATCCTTGGACACATAGCTCTGAGCTGGCTTCCTTCCTCCTCCTCTCCCTCCCTCATGCTGGCCATAACACAGCAAATAAAACTCAATTCCCAGTATCGACACAAACCACAGGCTGGCCGGGGTGCCAGGTCACACCCAGATCGTCATGGTGGGTTTATTTTGACAACCAGGAGCCCCTCTTTCTAAGGGCTACTCATCTATTTTGCCCTAACATCTCTTAGGGAACCTTCTCAGATATTCTAGGGTAGCGATCACAGACCATACACTTCTGCTCCAGAAAATGGCCAAGTCGTTAGCCTCTCCCTGCACCGGGGCCTCTGGGGGCTGCCAACCTGGGGACCAGGCGCTGGGCTCTCCTGCAGCCGCCTGGGGTGATGGGGTGGGGGTGGGGGCGCATTGGGAGCTCTGTCCTGGGGAGCAGGGTGTTGTGGGGAGGGAGCCAGGGCCAAGCAGAGTGCTGAGGCTGGCCAATTCCTCCCAGGCCTGCAAAATTCCAGGGCTGAGTCCAAACTCCCAAAATAGAAGCGGACAGAGAGCAAACTTCCTGGCTTAAGAGAGGCTGCTGTGTGCTGTGCGCTGAAAGGAGCGGTCAGTCTGCTGGATCGGGGGGAAGGGGTGAAGGGGGGCCCGTGGAGAGGAGCCCCCGGAGCGGAGGGGACCAGGAGCCGGGGGAGGGCAGCGCCCGGTGACCTCAGCCACGGAGCAGCCAGCACCCGCACCCCGTCTCAGTGGTCACTTCTTTCTTTAGAAAGAGATCGTTTGCTGTGGTCCTGGGACGCAGTAAATGACAGCACGGCCCCGGGCGGAGCAGGGCCGGGACCCGATGCACCACGGGGGCAGCGTGTGTGTGGACATGGGCCAGGCGGGGTGCTCCGTGTCC
>NW_005344724.1:0-342 GCF_000412655.1 Myotis brandtii | reverse complement strand
GACATCCTTCTGGACAAAGCCACAGTGGTGGGGGCCGTGGCAGAGGCAGTTAGGGGCATCAGGCAGACAGGCAGGCAGAGGTGGTTAGGGGTGATCAGGCAGGCAGAGGCAGTTTTGGATGATCAGGCAGACAGGCGAACAGAGGTGGTGTGGGGCGATCGGGCAGGCGGGAGAGCAGTTAGGGGCATCAGGCTGGCAGGCAGAGTGGTTAGGGGTGATCAGGAAAGCAAGAAGAGGGGTTAGGGATGATAGGCTGGCAGGCAGGTGAGCACGTAGGAGCCAGAGGTCCTGGATTCTGATAGGGATCCCCGATTGGAGAGGGTGCAGGCCGGGCTGAGGGAC
>NW_005344723.1:0-586 GCF_000412655.1 Myotis brandtii | reverse complement strand
AGGGGGTCTGCTCTCAGGGTGTCTCCCTCTCACAGCCGAGCCCTTGGGGACACGAGGGAGGTGTGAGCCCCATTTAATAGGCTGTCTCCTCCTCTTCTAGGATCCTTCAGCAAACCCAGCCTCTCAGCCCTGCCCAGCCCGGTCGTGACCTCAGGAGGGAACATGACGCTCCAGTGTGGCTCAAGGGAGGTGTTTGACAGGTTCATTCTGACTAAGGAAGGAAAAGACAGGGTCTCCTGGACCCTGGACTCACAGCCACAGCCCAATGGGCAGTCCCAGGCCCTGTTCCCTGTGGGTCCTGTGAGTCCCATTCACAGGTGGAGGTTCAGATGCTATGGTTCTTACAGGAACAGCCCCCAGGTGTGGTCATACCCCAGTGATGCCCTGGAGCTCCTGATCCCAGGTAAGTCCCATCCTGCTCCCATCCATGGATTGAGGCACCAGACACATTGGCATCTTCTCTGGGAGGAGAACCCCATGTTAAGGGGTGGGGAGAGTGGAGCACAGGAGCCCCTGGGCCAGAGACAGAGAGAGACAGTGAGACCTGGAGGCTAGGCCAGGAGAAGGGGTTATGGGAGGAGCAGCC
>NW_005344722.1:0-217 GCF_000412655.1 Myotis brandtii | reverse complement strand
GCACAAAGCACTGGGAAAGGGGTCCAACAAAGGGAAGACACATGCCCAGTAAGGTTGGGATGACATAGGGACCCCCAACAGCATTGGCTTAATGAACTGCTGCGAGCTTAATACTGTATTGAACCCAGTTTCAACATGGAATGGAAGCTCTGGACATTGGCTCTAATTGTAGCTCTACTGAATGCTAGCCACACTTCTATGACTGAGTGAAACGGGA
>NW_005344721.1:0-444 GCF_000412655.1 Myotis brandtii | reverse complement strand
GGTCGAGACCCACAGGTTGAGAACCGCTGATCTAAGTGAATGGGGTGTTTCTAAGAAGCTTGGCCAGGGATTATGCCAACTGCCTTTCAGGGCATTGCTTCCTCTCAGGGATGCAGACACCCTTGATGTTGGCCAGGGAGGTCGCGGGCACCCTAACGGAGCCCCGCGGGCCGCAGTACCCGGGTGACCAGCATGTCCCCAGGTCTGGTCCTAGGCTTTTCAGAAACATGAGTTTATCCGTTTTGCAGCCAGAACTGATCAGAGCCCCATTATGCAAATGCACAAGCTGAATGCTGACTCTTTTAGGTCCACCCATAATCGCCACTCGGCAGACGGAGCAGATGTCCGTGCTCGCTGCCCACGTGCCTGGGGACACAGTATGTGCCAGTTTTGGTGGTGAGCACAGAGGTACAGAGGGAATGGTGTCCAGGGACATTTCTCTTC
>NW_005344720.1:0-209 GCF_000412655.1 Myotis brandtii | reverse complement strand
GATAGATAGAGCACCAACCCTGATATCTGGAGATAGGAATGTACCACATGAACATCAACCTCAACCTGACTGCAATCCGGTCATTCTACTTACACAAGAAAGCCCTCCAGAGTAAGGTGTGTGCTGGATTTGTTAAAATAGTAAGATGGGGGAAATGAAGGGCCTGGAAGTTAAAAATTCAACTGACCATGGGTGTGCAAGTCACATCC
>NW_005344719.1:0-580 GCF_000412655.1 Myotis brandtii | reverse complement strand
TATCCCATACTAGCAATTTGAAGCTTCTGGTTGAGGGCTTTTATTTGTGCGAAATTATTGTTGGAATCATTGGTAAGTGGATATTATCTGCATTCGTCCAAGTTTTTAAAAATGACTCTGCATATGTGGAGTCATTTGCTGCTGTGTTTCTAGAATAATAAATGCATACCAACACTTATGGCTACAGTCACTTGAAGAACAAATTATAGTACGCCTCCTCTGATGCTTTCTCATAATCACAGGGAGCAAACTCTCAAATTCTGCAAACACCGTGAAGGAAGTCACTGTGTGCGCTTACTTGTCAGTCATCACCGTCGGCTGCTCATCTGTGAATTCCTCGGGTGCTGGCACGAACATGCTGACGATGCTGGGTGCTGACAGCAGGCTGGACTTAGTGGCCCCTGGGCAAGCAGCAGAGACAAATGGTGAGTAAACATCTGTTTCGTGGGGCCAGGAAAAGCCCCGTTCTCCTCTTATAAATCCTCCGAAGATCACATTCACAGGGAAGTGGCATGGACAGCCCAACCCCTCAAGAGTAAAATTAATTCCAGATTGAGATTTGTTTCTGCTCATATGGCTT
>NW_005344718.1:0-328 GCF_000412655.1 Myotis brandtii | reverse complement strand
AGGAAGGGAGAGGGAGAGATAGAAGCATCAACGATGAGCCCTAGCCGGCTGGCTCAGTGGATAGAGCGTCGGCCTGCGGACTGAAGGGTCCCAGGTTCGATTCCCGATCCCCAGTAACGGGCATGCGGGAGGCAGCCGATCCATGATTCTCTCCCATCAATGTTTCTCTCTCTCTCCTCCCTTCTCCCTTCCTCTCTGAAATCAATAAAATAGATTAAGCCAGTGGGTCGCCGCCCGGCTCCAGGCCCGACTGACCCGTCACCACTGGGAGAGAAAGCGTCTGCACATTCCACGCTCACAGCCAAGCAGCCGCCCCTCCCACGGCCGG
>NW_005344717.1:0-357 GCF_000412655.1 Myotis brandtii | reverse complement strand
ACCACTGGCCTAGAACCTAGAATATGCTCAGAAATGAAAGGAGCAAAGTGCATCTAAAAAGCAAGGATTTGGCGCAACACTGAAAAATAGAAAGATTAGTATACAATCTGTATAAGAAAATTAAATCCTACAGCCTACCTGCCAAACAACACAATCTATCTGTAGTGGGTGGAATGGTGGTCCCCCAAATTATATGTGCACTTCCTAACCATTGGAACCTGTAAAAGTTACTTTATTTGGCAGAAGGTTCTTTGAAAATGCAAGTTAAGGATTTGAAATAAGGCGATTATTAAAGTGGGCTCTAAATCCAATGATACATATCCTTATAAGAAAAAGACAGATGGAGATATGCTAGAG
>NW_005344716.1:0-796 GCF_000412655.1 Myotis brandtii | reverse complement strand
AAAAGTGTTATCATTAGAGATAAACACAATAACAACAGAATTTGTTATATAATACAATTGCTTGAAGTTTCTGAGCCTGAGATCTATTGTCTCTTTATTTAAAACATATAAAAAAACGAGGGCACTCAGATAGTAGAAAGACACTGGACATGCCAGCACCAAAGAAGCCCTTCTTTCTGATTTCATCTGAGGGCATAAAAGAGAATTGAGAAGAATTTTTAACATCTAAATTAATCTACACTCTCCCCAGCGACATCTCTTCCCAAGAAAATACTGATCTTGTCCACCACTTTCAGGAGGGGCTATTCCATGCAGAAAGGAATAAGCCAGTTAATGGCAGGATCAAACTGCACTGCAGCAGTTTCAACCAAATGCATTTATTTCATCCCGCCACATGCATTAACCATATCCATTCCCATGATCCCCCATTTTTATCCCTTCATGGGGCTTTAGCAAGTCAAAATAAGCTAATTGCACTCCTTATTCAGTTGTCAAGCAGTACATGAAACAGCATACCACTAGCTCCATTCCCCTCCCCCCCCCAAAAAATCTCCCTACCTACACTTAGGAATAATTTCTAACTTTCCAGGTGAAGACTGGATTAGCCCTTTCAAATTGCTTTATCTTGTCACCCCAGAGGTTTGATTCCCTTTCCACGCTAAGCCTTAGTCTGCAGGTCGCTTCCATGAAGTGCTGCCTTGTTTGCATTCTTAGGTTTGTTCATCCAGCTTGAGATTTCTTTTTTTTAAATTAAATTGGTTGGGGTGATATTGGTCAACATGAACATATAGGTTTC
>NW_005344715.1:0-418 GCF_000412655.1 Myotis brandtii | reverse complement strand
CGCCAGCCACCACCACCACCACCTGAAGCTCCCAGTTCTTCCTTCAGGTTCAGTTCTCCCTCTAGCGCTATCATCCCTGATGTGTGTGTGTATCACCCCCTCCCCGTGCCCAGCAGGACGGAGCTCCATGGGCCGGGCTGTGCTGTGCCCGCAGGGCCCCGCGCAGGGGCTGGTAGAAGCTGGCTCTCGGGAGGTCTTGTTAAATGAGTATATTCTGATGGTATTTCCCCAGGTGCCCTGGGGCTGAAGTTTCCCAACATTGGTCTGACCAAAGGCCCTACGGAGCTCAGCCTGGGCGAGGGGGGAAGTGCTGTCACGCATCTATCCAACAAGCGAGTAACCAACCACCACCCACGGCCCAGCTGCTGGGGCTGTGGGCCGGCCCCGCAGGAGCTGACAGACAGGCTCCGCCCACAGC
>NW_005344714.1:0-734 GCF_000412655.1 Myotis brandtii | reverse complement strand
CCGACTGGGGGCGGGCCCCTCCCCCCAGCCAGCCCAGCCCCCGATCAGCCTCTCCCACCCTGATCGGGGATGGGGCCAGCGGCCAACTTCCCATGGCCCCTCCCCCCGTGTGGCCCGGCCCCCTGGCAAATGTTATATAGAAAGTCCAAACTAAAACTACACTGTTTCTCATTTTTTCTGCTCTGAATCAGAAAACAATTCTCCTTGAACAAATTCCTATTATAATGAAAACAAAGATCATGTTCTAAAAACATATTTATGCTACTCTTTGAAGAAAGCTTCTGTGACTGTCCTTCAGATGCATACATTTATAAAAGGAAAAGATAACAGAGAAAAGATAAAAGAAAATAAGAAAAAGAAAGGAGACGAGGAAGGATACGAGAGAAGGGACAGGGAGGAGAGGAGAAGATAAAGGAATATGTATGTTGCTCCCCAAGTGCCCTATTTTCTATGCATAATAAAGCTAAAAAGAGTTTTAGCCTTGCTTTCTAAACTCAGAAAACTAAAATGTCCTCCTTCATGTATTAATTAAGTTTTCTGATTTTGGAAAAATCCTATTACCCAAATTAAAAGGCTAAGAAAAATGCATTTTCCCTTCTTAACTGTTAGGTTGACCAATTCTTTGACCAGTTCTTTCATGTGGTAAAATCTGCTTTCATAAAGCTGCACACATGCTCTTGGGTACATGTGGGGGTGCGGCCCATTGGAGTTCCCCTGTCTGGTTTTAGGAGGAG
>NW_005344713.1:0-381 GCF_000412655.1 Myotis brandtii | reverse complement strand
GATTGGTTTCCTCCCCCACACGATACCAGTTGGGGCATAGGGGATGGAGCCTGCAACCAAGGTACACCATTAGGAATCGAACCTGCGACCCTTAGGTCCAAAAGCCCTTAGGTCTCTAACTATTGAGAAAACAGGTCGGGGCTATTATTATTATTTTAACACAGAGGAAGGTTGGTGGTGGATATTTGGCCATTTGATGCTTTATTTTTAAATTTTCGTTAATTTCAGAGAGAAAGGGAGAGAGAAAGAGATAGAAACATCAATGGTGAGAGCGATTCATTGATCGACTGCCCCACACAGGGGAATGAGCCTGCGACCCAGACATGTGCCCTGACTGGGAACTGAACCTTCTGGTTCATAGGTCAATGCTCAACCACTGAG
>NW_005344712.1:0-222 GCF_000412655.1 Myotis brandtii | reverse complement strand
GAGGATAAAAAAGATTGATGAACCTCTAGCCAGGATCGCCAGGAAACAAAGAGAGAGGACTCAAATAAACAAAATCACAAATGAAAGAGGTGAAGTAACAACCAACCCCACAGATATATAAAGGATTGTAAAATAATACTACGAACAGCTCTACTCCAACAAACTGGACAACCTCGATAAATGGACATATTCCTAGGAAAATACAAGCTTCCAAAACTCAAT
>NW_005344711.1:0-322 GCF_000412655.1 Myotis brandtii | reverse complement strand
CTGAGAGAGAGCGGGGACAGGAGGACTCACACCAGGAAGAAGATGGTAGTGGTGGTGGTGGTGGTGGGGGTGGGGGGACCCAGGGAGAGGAAAGAAATAATCAGAAAGATCTGGGCATCTAAATGATCAAAGGGTATGGAATGGCCCCAGTGCCCACAGAAACCAGTTGGAAAGATTATGGAAATCAATGTCTAAGGATGGACTAGGAGTGGTTGTTCAGAAACTGGTTGGTAGTTCATGTCCTAGGATCTTGGGCTACAGGTGAGCATCAGCTCAATGTACATTGGAGTGTGATGGAGCTGGGGAGAAGCTGCCACATGCT
>NW_005344710.1:0-294 GCF_000412655.1 Myotis brandtii | reverse complement strand
AATTTCCCCCACACCCTCCCCAGCTGTCTCCCCCACTCAAAATATCGAGTATGAATCCACAGACTTGGTGGTATGAGAAATGTCATGTCGCTGTATTGACTCGAATTTTACTCTGACTCAGAGTCCCTGTCCCTCGTCGATGGGAAATCCAATCCAGTCATTACAGGTGCTCAATAAATACTTGTTCAGTGAACAGACAGCCAGACCCCATCAAATGGGCCCCTCAGGGCTGTGCAAAGGGCCTGGGGCTGCTGCCACCCAAAATATTTGTGAGGCCACTCCAGCCCACACTGG
>NW_005344709.1:0-2050 GCF_000412655.1 Myotis brandtii | reverse complement strand
TACTACATTGGTCTAAACTTTCCCTAGAATAAGAAATGAAAACTTGCAAGGCTAAGCCCACAAAGGCTGACCCAGGAGCCTCCTCCAGGAGACAGATTTCATTCTTCTCCACAGAATGCAGAAACCACCCGCCAACATTTCTGAACTAGCTGAATGGAGGTTGGGGAAGAGTGGCATCCTGTATCCAATGCTAGCATTTTGAGGGCATTCTGATCTTATGAAAAAGCAAACTGATTCAGCGGAGTGTTTAGGTTCTGAGGATATAGCGGTTGACAAGATAGACTCAGGTTTCAGTCTAATAAGACCTCTAGACAAGAAATCAAGCTGCTGTGAGGAGCCATAATAAGTACCACCACAGGGCATCCCATGGGGCTGTGGGGTCTTGGGGGAGCCGTGCTATTTTCTTATAAAGTGCTAAATGCACTCAAAGGCTGTGTCTTGGAGGTTAAATTTCAATTAAACCCCTTGAGTCTTGACACTTGGAAATTCAAGAATTCCCTTACAAAAATAAACAACCACACCACCAGAAAACCACATACTCTACCTCTGAAAGATCCCATGGCATCTTGGTTACCAAATAGTTCTTGTGAAACAGTTTTTCTTGGGAGTTAAGGAAACTTGAGATGATATTTATTTTAAGTTCTATTGATAAAATTGCTATTAGAAATAAAGAAAAAGAAATGCTTGAAAATAAAGAATTGCTGGGCCCTAAAATGATGAAATAGTTGTAATACAATTCAATATGTTGTGTAGAATGCATAGTTAATTCTGCATTTTCTAGAAAGCAAAAGTTCCAAAAATATTTTTATTGTTATACTTTTGTTGTTTTTTGATAACAAAATTGTTACACATTTATTGTAGTATAGAATAGCTATGAGCCTAAGTTTGTAGGAGAAAGTCTATTTAAATCACAACTCAATACCCAAAACAAACAATCCATTTTTAATAAAAAAATGGGCAGAGGACCTGAATAGACACTTCTCCAAATAAGACATACAGATGGCCAATAGATTTATGAAAAGATGCTCAATATCACTAATCACCAGAGAACTGTAAATTAAAGCTCCTTTCAATATATGAGCTGGTGATAAAGAAAATTTTGGGGGAAAGTGTTTTATAATAGTTGCACCATAATGGACTTACAGAGATGAGATGAAAAAGATGCTTTTCTTTTATTTTTTTGCATAGACTTCAAACTCATCAGACTATCTAGAAGAAGAAAGAAGCACAGGTGTAAAATATGCTGGAGAGACAATATACAGGGGTCTTCCAGGTCATGGTCGTCCATAGCTCCACATTGTACACACTCTAGGGAAGCCGGTCAGGCACTGAGAGGAAACTCATCTGTACCCTCTCAAAAGAGGCCTTTCTAATGAGTGATCACTAGGGCTTACCCCCTCTTTGAAGTGTCAGAACATTTTGCAGTAAACGACTGTTGGTGAAAGGCGCTCTAAAATAGTCTGTGCACATCTCTGAGGATCCTAAACTTATTTAGCTTTTGTTGATTTAGCAAGTCAATGCTTCATTGTGGGGGAGATATCTTTCTTTGTCTGCTCTACTTTTATTTTTTCCTCCTCCATTCTCAAGCTGTCAAGTCTTCTACTGACATTTTCACTGTTCTTGACAACTCTTCTTCCTTTTTCAAGTCACTATATTTAATCTGCTAAGGGATGTGGTGGGGTGGGTAGCAAATAGCCAAGCTCACTAAATAAAGTGTGTTTAATAAGATTTCATGAGTCTCAGCAGGAGAGCCAGAGGGATTGTGCCTTTCTTCATTAAATTCCATCTACAAATATCCATTGGGCTTCCCTTGAGCAATGCCTTGCAATAATCCCTGGGATATGACTTTATCTAGGCAGTAAAGGACATTGCTTGGGGGCTGTAACTTTTGAAACGTATATTTTCATTTTTCAGGCTCTTTTCAAATATGTGAGTTTATGGCTAAATTGTGAATGGTCAATACTGTTCACTTCTGAAGATTAATTACTGAACCACCCTGCCATATAGTGTGGGTTTCCATGTCTCCCAAAGCATCAGCACACATAATCTT
>NW_005344708.1:0-929 GCF_000412655.1 Myotis brandtii | reverse complement strand
TACCCACACACCCATAATTCCTAAGTATTGCGTCACACATGGCTTGGGGACCCCAGCGACTCCCCCTGTGCAGTATGGACGTCAGTTCCCTCATCATGGGCTTATCATTTCTCTCCCATCAGGAAGCACCTATCTTCCATCTCCTGTTTAAACTGCTTCTATTTTATCTAATTCCTTTTTGTTCTCTTTAGTAAACTGGACAAAATGTTATACTCTGAAATACTTGGGATCAAGCTAAAGAGTCTGATTCCTTCCTCCAGAGAGGCTCATTTGGCAGCCTCATCTGCGAGTCTGTTACCTACAGCCTCCATAGAGCCTCCCTTTTGGCTTCCATTTACATGGACAACAGCCACCTCTGTTGGGAGTAAAAGACTTTCTAAGACTGGCCTGATTAGTTCTTCCTGGACCAATTCCTTTCCCTTTCTGTTTATGAGACTCTGTTCTGTCCAAATTTTTCCAAAAGCATATTTTCCAAATACGCTACTCCATAAGCGTATTTAGAGTCAGTGTATGTGGTGCCTTCTTGGGCTTCGAGCAGTGTTAAGGCTTGGTTAAGAGCATATAATTCACATGTTTGGGCTGATCAACTACTATGTAGCCTACCTTCTTCACACAAGGAATGTTTGGTTCCATCAGTGATA
This sequence comes from Myotis brandtii, assembly GCF_000412655.1. Taxonomy (NCBI): domain Eukaryota; kingdom Metazoa; phylum Chordata; class Mammalia; order Chiroptera; family Vespertilionidae; genus Myotis; species Myotis brandtii. The sequence goes on along the minus strand of NW_005344708.1, from coordinate 288 downwards.
TCGTAGCCATTATGTCTCCTTCTATTACCGGGATGACCCATCAGCCAACAGGTTGGCCCCATCATGCAGTGGGACCTCACACAGGTCTGGCCTGACCTCAGTTTGATATTCTACGATGTCCAGGCAGTTGTGTTCGGATACTTCCTGGTTTTCCTCTCCCTTCCATAGAAATCTGGCGGGGTTCAGGCAGGTATCGGTGGTCAAACCAAATCATGCCTTTCTAATAATATGGCTTTATACTTCAGAATTCGGGAGTCTGTCAGCCATTTCCCGGCTCTTTGATTTAGT
>NW_005344707.1:0-206 GCF_000412655.1 Myotis brandtii | reverse complement strand
CTTCCTCTTAACCTTCTGGATCCCGCCCACCACTGCGAGATTTGCTATTATCTTGATTAATGCTGCTGAAGGGCAGGATGTGATTCTTCGTACCCACATTAGGCCTCCCAGTTGTGAAGGCTTTATTTGGTACAGGGGGAGAAAGATGGACTACAATCATTTTATTGCCTCTGTTGCATGGCATGTGAGACGATATAGAACAGGGC
>NW_005344706.1:0-227 GCF_000412655.1 Myotis brandtii | reverse complement strand
GAATTAAACTCGTAAGTCAAGGCCCCACTGTACTATCCATAGTATCGTATCCTGTTACCAAATCCAAATAAATATATAACACAGAGTTGTACTTTAACACCAAACCCTCAAGCAAGTCAGTATTTCTATGTGGAGAATGGGTTCGGGGTCAAGATGACAGGAACAGTGCCCCTCCAACATGGTTCTATTGGTTGGGCAAGGCACTCTTGTTGAGTCTACAATGTGGA
>NW_005344705.1:0-586 GCF_000412655.1 Myotis brandtii | reverse complement strand
CGTCGTCTTCTTTCATGATTCTTTGTTTCTGTCCTTTACCTGCTCTTCTGTTGGATTATCTCTTGTTATTGCTGAACTGCGGGGGGGTTTGCCTCTCGGAGCCTGGTCTTCGGCCGCGCAGTGAAGGCCGGACGGTCCACGGCGAGGGGCAGTGGCTGCGCGTGGGAGGCTTTCATACACTGAGCAGCTCAGAATGGCGCTGGCTGGTAGGGGTCGGGGTTCGAGAAGAGGACTCAGAGATGATCGTTAGTGGAGTGGGGGGTCCGGTGGCCTTGCTCTATGAGTGGAGGAGGGGGTGGCGCTGGGGACCAGAGAAGCCACGGGCGGAGTCAGCAAACGCTTCAGCGCTTCACTCCGACCCTCCCGCTGAGTCTCTGTGAGGAGTGACAGACAGGGTTCAAGGCTAAAGCACAAAAGTGGGGACATCGCCCCCAAGTTCCCCTCGAGGTTGAAGACTTTGATCTGACTCGGGTTCCTGGAAGGTCTCTGTAGCACGGGTCCGGGTTTGTCTGTTGACACGGCAGGATGGCCCCCGGCCTGCTCCCTCGGTTGTTGCTGAAAGCCAGTGATCTCTCCTGTGTTTGTA
>NW_005344704.1:0-215 GCF_000412655.1 Myotis brandtii | reverse complement strand
ATGAGTATGCAAATTAACCAAACAAAGATGGCGGTAATTTGCATACGTAGGCACCCAGTGGCAATCGGAGCCTGCAATCAGAGCTGAGGAGTCCCCTGTCCAGGCCTAATGCCTCAGCCACAGGCGTTAGGCCTGGACAGGGGCAGAGCCAGTGATGGCGGGAGCAGGGGTGGAGCCGGTGATTGTGGGGAGCTGGGGGTCCCCTGCCCAGGCCT
>NW_005344703.1:0-232 GCF_000412655.1 Myotis brandtii | reverse complement strand
AGTGATGAAGTAGCAACGAAAATAATTTTACGGTTGGCCGTCACCACAACATGAGCAACCATATTTAAAGGGCCAGAAGGTTGAGAACCACTGACTAAGCCATGTTTGTCTACAGAATGGGTGGGGAACGTCCGGCCTGTGGGCCGTATCAGGCCCGAGAAATCAATTGGTCAGGCCCTGCCTCGGCATTAGGGCTGAGTTAATTAAACGTTTGACCGAATACAGAGCAGGC
>NW_005344702.1:0-1366 GCF_000412655.1 Myotis brandtii | reverse complement strand
AAATAAATAAATAAATAAATAAATAAATAAAGTGCACACATGTAAAAACACTCAGATCTTAACAAATCCTATAAAGCAGTGTTGGTGTGCAACATAGTTCAAAACATTTTTCTCACAAAATTTCAAACATGAGCAGTTGTACCATACTTCTCTCTAAAATTGAGACTTTAAGGGAGTGCTAAGTCAGTGGCCCCTAGTTCCCCTTTCTATGTTCTGTTTCTACCTAGATGACCCTTTGACCTCCCATCCTCTCTCACCCCCACTAAACCTCAAGCACCAACTCTTCTCTGACCTCCACCCCCTGTCAAAACAGAAAAGACTCTAGTATCACTTATTTACACTTTTTGATTGACTGATTGGTTACACTTTAGCTTCAATGAGCTTTAGTCAGTATGTTAATTCAAGCAACATTTATATTTAAACCATTTTACACCTCATTGTATAATGAAAGATCAATTCTCCATTGAAGAGTTTTGAGCTTCAATCTAGTAAGCAAGTAAGAAAATATTTTGGGAACAAGGAAGAACTTGAAATCACACTTTGTGTTCCTAACCCTGGGGAGTCATGAGCCACAGGAGAATAGCTGACAGGCTACAGAAAAAAAAAAACACCAAAGAACTGTTCCCTCATTCACTCACTCATTCACTCATTCATGCATTCAACATTTATCAAGTGCCTACATGTGCTAGGTATTACAAACAGAAAGAATAAATGATTAATAATATGGTCTCTTTCTTGAAATATTTACAAAGAAGAGTCACAAATAGAATTCAAAAATTAATAGAATTTAAAGTCCCAAAATGAGAGATGCTCTGACAAACAGGAAATGCTAAAGGAGGACAGAGGAGCCAGGACTCACTCTCCCTCTTCCTGGGTCATGTTTCAGAGAGCACAGACCCATGGCTCAGCCTGTAGGAGAGAAGGGGCCAAAATGGGTTCCCTAGTCTTTTGGCCAAATGGGAGATGGATGATTACCTTTCTTGTGCAGAGGGAACTTAAGGCAGCAGAGGCTAACGCCATGGCCAGTGTCTCCTGCAGCCACAAACATAAACACAACTTAAGCTGTGGCAGCAGCTGGGCCCCTTCTCTTCATCTGCAGTCATATGGGGAGGTCAGTTGATGATAAGCCTTGCCAAGATGTCCTTAGCCACTTGTAGGAGAGGACAGGTGCAAGCGCTGTCATACAACTCCATACGCAGACTGCACTTGTATCAGGATGCATCAGTGGAACGTACGTTTTATCTGTATCCACTGAAATACTTAGCACTAGGTTTTGCTCTATTGGGGTCTTAAAATTTCAAAGACTCGTTAGTGTAAAATTTAGAATAACAAATAGAAAAGGTTGGTAGTCAAGTAATGTCTGTGC
>NW_005344701.1:0-204 GCF_000412655.1 Myotis brandtii | reverse complement strand
CTCAAGGGGCCAAAGAGCCACGTGTGGCTTGTGAGCCCCATTTTGCCGACCACGGCCCTAGCCCATTTGGCTCAGTGGATAGAGCCTCGGCTGGCGGACTCAAGGAGTCCAGGTTCGATTCTGGTCAAGGGCATGTAGGTTTGTTGGGGGCACATCCCCAGTATGGAGAATGCAGGTGGCAGCTGATTGATGTTTCTCTCCCAT
>NW_005344700.1:0-239 GCF_000412655.1 Myotis brandtii | reverse complement strand
ACTGCTCGCGTGGTTGCTCCTCCTCGGATGGGGAAGCAGGCCACTCAGACAGCTGCTGCTCCTTGGACAGGGGCAGGCAACATGAGGCTGCTGCTCTTAGGCTCGAGGCAGGCTGCTCACAGCGCTGATGCTCCCTGGACAAGAGTGTGCCACTCACATGTCTGCTGTTCATGTAGTTGAAAAAATAATGTGAAAAGAAGTGGGAAATAAAGGAACAAACAAAAAAAAAAGGAGAACAA
>NW_005344699.1:0-1047 GCF_000412655.1 Myotis brandtii | reverse complement strand
CACACACATCCCAGGGGCTGCACACAGCTAAGGAGCTGGAAAACCCTGGGAAAATAGTGTGAGGGTTGCCATCCGCTGCAGGGCAGGGAAGCCCAGCACTCAGGCCAGAGCCCACCAAGGGGATTTCCAAAACTGCCCCTCACCCGCCACTGAGCTGGAAGCCGGGATGGGGGCGCAGAAGGGAAGTTACATTCAGCAAACCTCTTATGTGATCAGCCCTTTATGCCTCGTGGATCTTCACGATAACCCTGTGGGCAGGAGGCACTGCCTCCCTTTTACAGATGGGAAAACTGAGGCTCAGAATACACAGCTAGGGAGTGGGGTGCTTGGGGTCTGAGTGTGTTCCTTCAGAACCTGCCCACCCCGATGGGGGAGGGTGTAAGTTACTCTCTATCATGAACCCCTTAAGTGACCCTCTATCATGAACCCCTTAAGGGACCCTGCTGCTTGTTCCCAGCCCAGGAGGGTCTGGGTGAATCATCTGCTGGACCATCTCCAAAAGCTCCTGGAGAGTCACCCATCATGTCATTTGAGGTTGGTCACGGAAAGCCACTCTGGCCCCTGCAGGAGAGCCTCCCAGTGAGGTTTGTGTGGGCAATGCTGACGACCTGGACAAAATGCCCTGGGGTCAGTGCCTCCTGGGCCTGGTCACACGGGAGGGAACTCGGGGTGCATGCTCACTGGCAGGTGGCTGCAGAGTGGCCACCCATGGGCTGTCTGGTCCTCAGGACACACTCCGTGAAGGACAAGGGAGAGGGTGCTGGCACTGCTGGGAGAAATGTGCCAGGACGCGGAGGCTGGATTGAGGAGACGCGGCCGGTCAAAGGCTGTTCAACTGTGCAAGGGATTGAGGCTGGCGTTTCTGGGGGATCTGATTGGAGTTTGGGGCTGGGGGCTCCCCACAAGCTCCAGGCTCAAGCGCCTCCCTCCACGGCCTGTCTCCTCGAGGAAACACGGTATGTCCTGTGTCTGCTCAGAAGCTGTCCTTCGTGCAAACCCAAGTTAGCTGGAACGTCTGATGACTCCGTATCATTGTGTTTGGTGAGG
>NW_005344698.1:0-1261 GCF_000412655.1 Myotis brandtii | reverse complement strand
TTTTTTTTCTCCTTTGTTAACAAGTTTGTTCATGTTTCTGAGCATCTTTGCTGCCAAGAAAGGTGTCAAAGCCATAGAAACATGCAGTCCAGGTACCAGATGAAGTTCTGCACTAATAAGAGTTGAAAGTGTTCCATAAGAAGTAAGGGGCTGGCCCTGATCCCTTGAGTCCCCCTCACCTTATCTTCCCTGCTCAACACAATTTCAGTGCACATTTCATGTGTTAGATTCTGTGCCAGACATGCTGGGAGATACAGAAAGATATAAGGCATATATATACTAGAGAGCAGGATAAAAGGCAATAAAAAAGTATGCATACATAAGAGAAATACAGCTGCCATGGTTTAGAGAAATGAGTGATCACTTCAGGTTGAAGGTTCAGGCTAGATTAGAAGGTGGTGTTTGAACCAGATCTTGGTAGGAAATTAAGGATTAGAAGGGTAGTTTTGTCAATGAAATAAGTGAATCCAGGTGATTCACCTCGCTGGGCTTCCGGATCATAAGAATGTGCTCTCATCCCTGATTCACTCTCTGCAGCTAACATGTTCATGCCAGCAGGTTGCCTCCAGGAGCCCCAGAAAAGGGGCAACCACAGAGGCCAACCAGAAAGAGGCCATGGTATTAGCAAGAAAAATGTGTGTGTGGAGGGGGGGACTGGGGTGGGGGGGAAGGTGTTATATAAATTAGAATAGACCTCCTACATTCATGAGGATTACATCCAAAAACCTTTCCAAATCACCAAATTCTTGAACCCAATTCAAATGTAAATGTGGGTGCTTGATGACAAGGCTCTCTCACTAAGTAATCACTCCCACATCCAGCTTTTTAGCCCAAGGAATTCACATTCATGCTCAGGATTTTTTGTGTCCCATCTCATTTAATCCCTAGAACAACCCAAGTGGTAGTTATTGTCCTTGTGACAAATTATCACATGCCATAATTATTACATGAGAATTATATAATAATTACATGGCAAATTATCACATGCCATAAACTGTGGTCAATTACTTTGTAAATAATCAAAACACCATGAATGTTAAAAGTACTGATTGCCAAATCTGCCCACTGTAATCCACAGAAGGAAGAGGCTGAGCATTTCGAAATGATACAATCCATCTAGAATTTCATTATTCATTGTACAATACTTATTATATTCAATACATCATGTAAACTCCAAAATGATTAATAAATGACTGAGAATAGTATGTTGGGAAGAGATCTAGAGCCTGCACACCTAGCATGAAGCCTACTCTGTGATTAA
>NW_005344697.1:0-473 GCF_000412655.1 Myotis brandtii | reverse complement strand
AATTCTGAAGCAATGGGGAATTGACTGGGCAGAGGAGCGGAGCATTCTGTGCAGAGAGAACAGCACACTCTGCAGCAGGAGGAAGCATGGCTGCTCAGGGAGATGCATAATGTCTGGAAACGCTGGACATCAGGGCAAGAAAGGGCATATGGGGCAGGAAGGGGCTGGCTTCCAACTGCCCCGTATACACACACCGATTACCTTGACTGTCCCTACTTCCCAGTGACAATGCTGAAGTGGGGAAGAGATTCCTCTCCTCACATTTTGATAACAAGTGTTTTCCATGGAATCTGGCAGCTGGAGAATGATCAGGACCGAGGTGTGAAGGGCTCTACAGGGGTATCCGACACAGGTGGATCTTAAGGCAGGGACTGACTGCTTACCTCTGAGTCAGCTTGGCTCCCCGCCTTCTAGCTGATTCTGTAGGAGAGGCCCTTTTATTAAATTCCTTTTCTACTTTAGTTACTATTGCT
>NW_005344696.1:0-655 GCF_000412655.1 Myotis brandtii | reverse complement strand
CCTGTTCAGTTGTCTGTTCGGTTGTTTCGGTTGTGACGGTAGCTTAGGCTTTTATATATATTGATACAATTTAGAGTAAAAGAAATAAGGTGAAAATGTCTCAGGACAGACTGGAAAATCTGTCATTACATCCAACTTATCAAACAATTTTAAACTAAATTTAATAAGTAAACTTTAAGAAAATATATATATCACTTTTTGAGAGGGCTTTTGCCATTCAAAGTTCCCAGATCTTGAGAGTTGGGGAAAGGATATCTGATGATAGGTCATTACTGTTAATTTCATTAGATATGAAAATAGTATTCTAGCCTTAGCCGGTTTGGCTCACTGGATAGAGCATTGGCCTGGGGACTGAAGAGTCCCAGGTTCAATTCCGGTCAAGGGCATGTACCTTGGTTGCAGGCACATCCCCAGTAGGGGGTGTGCAGGAGGCAGCTGATCAATGCTTCTCTCTCATTGATGTTTCTAACTCTCTATCCCTCTCCCTTCCTCTCTGTAAAAAATCAATAAAATATATTTTTTTTAAAAAGAAAATAGTATTCTAGTTAAGTAGGGAATTATTAGTTTTTGAAGGAGGATGTCAATCTACTTAGGGGTAAAGTATAGTGATATATACATTACTTTTAAAAGTTTTGGCAATATATGATATATACAT
>NW_005344695.1:0-323 GCF_000412655.1 Myotis brandtii | reverse complement strand
ATTATGTATTTTACAAATATAAAAATAGTACTTAGTATTGTTTTTCAAATGTCTTTTGTATGATACCAGGATTTGGAAACACATTTACAATACTGAGGTATATATCTGAATTATTCCACTATTTTAAAGTACTCCTACTTTGAAAAATAATGCTCTACATATTTTGTTGTAGTTTGAAAAACATAAGACATACAAAATAAAGTAAATTTAATTCCAAAATTATATTAAATAATGGGGCTTAATTTCAAGTTTTTAATAATATTAAAGAAAACATTTACTTATTGACTTGAATTTGTTGTGCAAATGAGTGCAATTCTGATTCA
>NW_005344694.1:0-304 GCF_000412655.1 Myotis brandtii | reverse complement strand
AGCCGGGAGCTACTTTCCACTGTCCTCATGAGATCCCTGCTCTGTAGAAAAATGTGTTTTGGGTCATACTTATGTCACATTCGATTCTGACTCTAAGTCAGGGCATTCAGGATTATTATTTGTTTAAGAAAGCTAAGTAGGTTGTATTCAAAAGCATAGAGCTCCCTTGGCACAACTGATGTTAATATTCATATAGCTTTAAAATGTATACTCTGATTCTTTGCTAACAGAGTAAAGTGATATTAGAAATGGAAAAACTAATTACACCCTACAAACATCTTCATAATAAAGCCTATTCAAAATG
>NW_005344693.1:0-878 GCF_000412655.1 Myotis brandtii | reverse complement strand
TTCAAGGGCACAAGCCCGTGGCTTTCAGTGCGTTCGCAGAGGTGTGCGTCCATCACCACCATTGATGTGAGACATTTGCCGTGGCCCAAGGAGGTAACTTGCGCCCTTTGCCGTCACCCACCCGTTTCCTCCTCCAACCCCCGGCAGCCACTCACCGGCTTCCCGTCTGCGGATTTGCCCATCCTGGGCCGGTCCTGTCAGTGGGATCATAGAGGCCCCCTGTGGCTGGCTTGTCACTCAGCATGAGTTTCCCCGTGCACCCATGAGATAGCCTGTATCGGCGCATCACTCCTTTTTATTACTGCATATTTTTGATTATCTTTTTATTTTGGGAAATTTCAAACACGTGTGCAAGTAGAGCAGAGGGTAATGACCCCTGGGCACCTGGCATCAGGACCAACAAGTACCCACTTGTGGGTTTTTGGGTTTCACCTCTGACCTCCCCGCCCCCTTCTGTTAATTTTAATTGTAGAGAATCAACCTCATCGCCGGCCAGTAGGTGGCGCTAGTTCCCACTCCCTGTGCCTGCTCGCTCGCTCGCACAACCTTTGTGAGTTTGTTGGTAGATTTTGTGTTTCACTTACAAGGAGTGGAGCCAGCGGGTCACCTTTTCATAGACTGTCCTTTTGACAAAAGGAGACAGAGGTCCAGGGAGGTGGGGCATCTGCCCGGGACTCACCCCAGTGTGGCTGCAAGGCCAGCCCCGGGTCCTTCCCAGAGAGGCAGGTGGGTACCTCTGGGTCGCCCTCCGGACGCCCGGGGCAGCCTGCTGTAGGCGTGCTACATGGTCGAATCAAATGCCGGGCGCGGCTTTGCTGTGGGAAGCCAGAGGGTTCTGAAGTGCTGGCCAAATCTACATAAAATTCTGAACAAAAGCA
>NW_005344692.1:0-211 GCF_000412655.1 Myotis brandtii | reverse complement strand
ATTGGTTGTCTCCCACATGCACACTGACTAGGGGGCACCCTGACCAGGTCCAGGGATCAAACCTGCAACTGAGGTATGTGCCCTTGACCAGAATAAAACTTGGGACCCTTCAGACTGCTGGCCAATGCTCTATCCGCTCAGCCAAACCTGCTAGAGCTGTTCTTTGCTTTTAATTTCTTAGTGTAAGGACAGAAAAAGGCCTTTCCTTTTC
>NW_005344691.1:0-793 GCF_000412655.1 Myotis brandtii | reverse complement strand
CAACCTGTAAGTAAAACCTGTGGCTTTTATCCTTTTAAAATCTTACAACTCCAGTGAAAATGTATTTAGGCTAGAAATCTACAAGTGACAAACGGAGTGAGCCTTGAGAGTCTAGGCCTCAGCTCCACTCCCATCTGACTTCATGAGTAATGAAGATATAATGCCTCAGCCCACATTTATCCCATCTCCAGAGAAAATGCTTTCATTTATGTAAGTTGAAGAGGATCTGTTTCAAATTAGATTTATATAAGAAAGCAAGGATTTGGAGACGTGGGTAAACCTGGAGGTCTTCCATTATGAAAGATCAAATGGCAAATGCCAGTTGATCTCTCACTTCATAAGGAAACTAATGAGAAGAGCAACACGGTTGTCAATCTAAATGCTATATTGAAAAAGAAGAGAAAGTAAAAAGGAAGGCAACTCTACATGTCTAGTTTCAGGCAGAATGGGTAAACATGTTCAAGAACTCATATTAATCTAGAAGCAATTTGTATGAGCACCGAATATTGTGCTTTTTACTAACTCAGAAGATGCTCAAGAGTCCTATGAATATCTAAACACTTGCCAAATATGGAATAACTAGGCAAGAAGGTTTTCAAGAACTTGAGTACCTAAGAAAAGCTTATTGAATTATTAATTCAAAATGAATTAAAAAATATTTGTCCATTAAGGCCAAATGATCCTCAGAATCAGAGACACTGACCAGTTTAGCATTTCCCTCCTCTAAAATGCCAAACCAGGTGGAAATTCCATCTAAAAGAACCTAAGGCTTACCTGTCCTCATCAGATGATA
>NW_005344690.1:0-570 GCF_000412655.1 Myotis brandtii | reverse complement strand
CTGCCCCCGGGAGCCAGGCCAGCATCTCAGGGAAGACAGATGTGGACATTCGACCGTTCAGTACAAGTTCCAGAGCCTCATCTTGATGAAAAGAGGAGGTTCCCGCGTTCCCTGGGGTCTCTGCTGGGAGGTGTGTGCGTCCCTGGTCCACGCCGTGTTTATGCAGTTGTTTGGCAGCTCCTGATGTTGGAGGAAGCGTTTGAGAAATGTTTATGGATCCCCAGTCGAAGGGGTGTGTTCCACTCAGGCCATGGCAGACGTTAGGACCACCCCTGAGCAGTTGTGGGCAGGAGACTGTTCCCCTGCCGGCCACCCTCCTGCCCGCCCTGTGCCAGGCCAGACTCACCCCAGCTAACGTGGTGAGTGGGAAGTGGAAGCGTGTTGTCGATTCTGTGCCTGTGGTGCTTCTCCAAGTGGCGTGGGGTGTCCCAGGAGGGTGGCGGGTGCCTTTCACTCTAAGGTTGTAATCTGTTATGTTTGCCACATGTTCTGTTCAATTACAGTAAAGTTTCATGCTCTGGACGCCTTGTGTGTATTCACCTAGCTGCACCCTGAGCACTGCCTGTCGCT
>NW_005344689.1:0-257 GCF_000412655.1 Myotis brandtii | reverse complement strand
ATGGCTCAGTGGTTGAGCATCGACCTATGGACTCAAGAGTCCCGGGTTCGATTCCTGATCAGGGCACATGCCAGGTTTGCAGGCTCGATCCCCAGTAGGGGGCGTGCAGGAGGCAGCTGATCCATGATTCTCTCTCATGGGTGTTTATCTCTCTCTCTCGCTCTCTCATCCTCTCTCTCTCTCCCATCCTCACTCTCTAAACAAATCAATAAAAACATTAAAAAATTGCATCCCAGGAGTAAATCTCACTTGATGAT
>NW_005344688.1:0-1281 GCF_000412655.1 Myotis brandtii | reverse complement strand
CGGTTGGCGGGCCAGCCCCGCCCCCCTGGTTGAACTCCTGGCTGAGGGGACAACTTGCATAATAGCCTTTTATTATATAGGATTTTAGTCTTGGATTTTTTTATTAAAAAATTTAATGTTGACATTACTGAGGTGTCCCCTTTCCCTGCCTCCACCCATGACTCCCCCTCCCCTGGCATTCACCACACTATGTCCATGTCCGTGGGGGGTGCATGGATGCTCTTTAGCTGTTCCCTTCTCCTTTATCGAGTCACCACATCCCCTCGCACCAGAAGCTTTGTTATCAGAGCTGTTCTGGGCAGGAAGCGCCTGTCCGGTGGGAGGGGCCTGTCCCATGGAACCTGTTTAACACATTGGCCAACCCACCAGGTGGTGGTCCCGTGAGGACAGGAGCCACCGTCTGACTTGACTGTGAGTGGAACGCTTGGCTGCGATGAGGAGTGGGAAAGGCTGTGCCCCCGCTGTTTGCCTTTCATTAGCGTCACTGGTGCAGCTGAAAGAAGGGCCTGTCATTTGCATCACCTCACTGAGCTCTCAGGCCTCTGCAGAGAGCTTCTCCTCCTAAAGTCCCAGCAAGCAAATCCCGCCAGATAGACTGCGGAGAGACAGTGGGGCTGCGTTCTCCAGGGGCTCTGCTCGCTGGCCACCTGCTCCCGGCATGTGGGACAAGTCCCCGTGTGGAGGGGCCTGCCTGTGGCTGCCTGGCCCTCAGTGCACCTGTGGGGGAGGATGCTGAGTGCGTGTGGGCCAGGAGGAGGGGTGAGCCGGGTGCCTGGTGTCTGCCTGCCCCTCATCTGCTTTTTCCATTTCTTGCACGCGCTGCTCTTTGAAATGCCTTTGGGGCCGACCTGCAGAGCGCACTTTGAAAAATGCTCTTGTGGAGAAGAGAACATGGGCCATTAAATCAGCTTTCAGTTCAAATCCAGCCCCACAGGGATTGGCACTGGAAGCAGAGCCATCATTTAACCCGCATGTCAGCTCCTCCTGGGGGACGGGCAGGACGCCGCTTCTGCGGAGGGTGGCGAACACCCATTTTAATAAGTCAGAGCGGCAGAGGCAGGGCCGGCGGACGGCACTCACTCTGTCCTTACATTCACCGCGACCACCGCACCGCTGCCCGGCAGCCTCCGACGGGCCGGCTGGGCTGCTCTCCATTTTCTGACCTGCTCAGCCCTCTCTCCGCGTTCTCCACTTGGGTTAATTACTATACATTTATTTTACCCTCCCAGCCGCTGTCCTTAACGTTACATATTTTGTTTATAATTTTTATCTTAGAGAATA
>NW_005344687.1:0-212 GCF_000412655.1 Myotis brandtii | reverse complement strand
TGTCCGACTGCCGGACATCCCTCTCACAATCTGGGACTGCTTGCTTCTAACTGCTCACCTGCCTGCCTGCCTGATTGCCCCAAACCACTCTGCCTTCTGGCGTGATCACCCCCAATTGCCCCCCTTCTGGCCTTATCACCCCTAGCTGCACCCTCCCGCTGGCCTGATTGCCCCTAACTGCCCCCTGCCAGCCTGATCACCCCCAACTGCCC
>NW_005344686.1:0-1074 GCF_000412655.1 Myotis brandtii | reverse complement strand
ATTTAAATGTTAATCTCATTCAAAAATACCCTACAAATTGACATATAAAATTAACCATCACAACCCCCAATGAAGATATGTTGAAGTCATAACCCCCGGGATGTGACTTTATTTGCAAAAAGCATTTTTACAGAGGTGATCAAATAAAAAGGAGGTCATTAGGATGGGCCCTAAGCCAATATGATTAGTGTCCTTACCAAAATGTGAAATTTGGACACAGACATGCACAGAGAGAAGATGGTATGAAGATACAGGGTGAATGCCACCTATAAACCAAGGAATACCTGCACTTAAAAAAGCTAGGAGAAAAGAATGGGACAGATTCTTCCTCACAGTCCTCTAAAGGAACCAACTCTATTGAGACTTTGATTCCAGACTTCTGGCCTCCAAACCTGTGAAAAATTAAATTTCTGTTGCATAAGCCACCCAATTTGTGGTACTTTGTTATGGCAGCCCCAGGAAAGTAAATACAAACTGTATGTGTAACTCAGTTAGAAATAACATTGAAACCTAAATTTGAGGCCCTTCATCATCAAGTTGACACCTGGACCAAATGTCTCTAGGTCAATTCACTAAAAGTCTGTTTATCTAAGGTCAGGAACTAAAAGTTTAATCAAAGCTATTTCTCCACAGTATCAGGGACAAGACGAAGACTTTGGAAATACCCTCAGTAATTCACCAAACTGGCTTACACTCATCTCTTCCCACCTCAGCCATCAATAGAGTCTTACAGCTGCACATCTTATAAAATAAGTGTGGTCATTTATGGGAATGGCTGGTCTGAGGTAGCTCCAATCTCAGGGCCCCAACTAGCACTAAAATGATTGTGCCTGCCAAATAGTTTAAACAGAGCTTTTGGGAGAAAAGTTCTACTTTAATTAGCAAATTAAACATTTCCCTTAAAATGAAAATAGACAATTCTGCCAACATTATGATCCTATTAAATTTTTTAGATCTGTGAAATTTTGCGTCTTTTCTCTTGTTTCTTAGCAGAGAAGCACTGTGGTGGAGTGAATATGGTTACTAGAGAGACTGACTCAGCTGGCGCTCACTAGATATTGTTGAAAGAATAAA
>NW_005344685.1:0-596 GCF_000412655.1 Myotis brandtii | reverse complement strand
CCCTTTTATTATTATAGATATTTGTCCAGTGTTCTAGATGGCTATATTTGGTGAATTGGTCCAGTACCAATTATTCAATCACAACTGGAAATGTAAGTCATTCATGTGTATTTATTTGTGATAGTGATAGCTAACATTCAGTGAGATTCATTTTTAAAACTCTTATAACTATTTTCCAAGAAGGGAAGGGGAATGGTTTTTAGTACATATTACTTTCTCATTTCTCAGAGCCAGTATATCACTTTAACAGTATTCAGTGGAAGTGCAAAAAAAAGGAAGCATTAGTAGCGTATTTCACATTTCTATGACAGGGAGAAATTTTACCGACATACTTCTTTGAAATCACTTTTCATTTTTCATGAGGCGCTTTCTTCATCAATTAGGACAAACCAAAGCTAATATCAAAGAATTAAAATATTTTCATATACCAGTTCACAAGATGAAACCCATACTTCTCACATAGGCATGGGAACCTGGGTTTAGGATGTGCATACTATGTGTTAAATGAGACAGAAAGAGTCCAGCCTAGGACTTTCTGTCCTGTGTTTTTTTCTTTTTCTTTTTTTTCTTTCATTCCTTGGTAATCTCTGACAGAT
>NW_005344684.1:0-228 GCF_000412655.1 Myotis brandtii | reverse complement strand
ATAATAAAACCCTAATATGCAAATAGACCAAATAGTGGAAAGACTGGTCGCTATGAACTGACCATCAGGGGGCAGATGCTCAACATAGGAGCTGCCCCCTGGTGGTCAATGAGCTCCTACAGGGGAGTGCTGCTTAGTCAGAAGCCGGGCTTATGGCTGGTGAGTGCAGCAGAGGTGGCAGGAGCCTCCGCGGCAGCACTAAGGAGCAGCGAGCCGAGTGGTAGGGAG
>NW_005344683.1:0-228 GCF_000412655.1 Myotis brandtii | reverse complement strand
ATACAAAATAATATTGAATGCAAACTCTAATTTAAAATAGTATTTATTTATTTTTATTATTATTTTGGGGAGTTTACATAGTCATTGATGAACTTTATTTAAACCCAATGCCTGAATACCCTTTCCAGGATTATCCATTTTATCTAGTGTTTTGATTTTTTTTTTTTAAAATAACACCAATGATGGAAAGTTCACTACCTCTTCAGGGAAATCATTCCACTTTTATAC
>NW_005344682.1:0-221 GCF_000412655.1 Myotis brandtii | reverse complement strand
AAAGCGTTCTGCAGAGTTTTACAGTCCTGGCCGGAAAGAGGCCAGCCTGGCAGTGGAGGGAAGGAGGAGGTCTGCACGCAGCCCTTTTACCGCATGTGCCAGTGAAATGAGACTCTCATTCTCAGGAGAGCACCTAGAAAGAGGGGCGTGGAGGGGGCTTCTTAAGGCCTCTCACTTGGGACCCGAGTTCACAAAACGGAACCCCCTCCTGAAGAGCAAAG
>NW_005344681.1:0-555 GCF_000412655.1 Myotis brandtii | reverse complement strand
GTAGACATTTAAATTCCTTGTCTTAATTAGAAGGGATCAGAATAAAAAATATGCTATATACATATCCTGTCATTCTGAGTTGAGCAAATATAAGGAAGTGATTCTCCTGCCTCTACTTATTGGTTGGAATAATTAAAACTATATAGAGGACCAGGGTAAGTTATTCTATTACATACATTCAGCATCACTCTTATCTTCAGATTTCACTTGTTTGTCAGGCTTTGCATTTGTCAGCGATGGGTTAGAGGAAGAGGATTAAAAGCATTTTGAAATGCCACAAGATTGAATGGTGTCTACATAAAAAATGGGCAGTTGTCATTACTGAGATGCCCAAAGTTGAATTCAAAGAGAAAAATGTACTAATTCTGAAAAAGGAAAGTAATGACAAATGTAATCAGTAAAGTTCCTTTAACAGCAATGATACCTCATTGAACAATCAACTACGTGTACTTTCAATAAAAATCATCTGTTCCTCTATGATTTGTAGTTGTTGTTTTTTAAATCAAAGACATCATAAATTATAAAACATATATGAGTCAGTTTTTTCTTCTTATA
>NW_005344680.1:0-431 GCF_000412655.1 Myotis brandtii | reverse complement strand
TCCGATGTAGGACAGTAAGAGAGAGAATGAATCCCCACGCTGCCTGGGTTCCTAGCACAGTGACGGGGAGCCTGGTGTGAAATCTGGGGCAAGTGCTGCTGAGTTCCCTCTCGGGATGACTTCTCTCACCCTCGGGCAGGTGGGAGGGGTGCTCCAGCCAGGGAGACCCAGTGGCCAGTTTGGGAGTTTCGTGGGGTTAGGGTCTTTTTGGGGAGGGCTGGTGGGGGTTAGGGTCTCCCTTTATTCCTTCTTCCAATTCCTTCTTTTCCTACCAGAAGCCTGGCAACTATTTAGTTGAAAGATTGATTCATAAATGACAAGCGAATATGCTTTCCCCTCATTGTACCAAGTCATTAATTCATTAAGTGTAATTATTGAATTCCCTCGTTTCAACTCTAGGATGTCAGGGACCCTGTCTTACTCTTTGCTGG
>NW_005344679.1:0-819 GCF_000412655.1 Myotis brandtii | reverse complement strand
GACAAGGGAAGTGAGTTCCAGGCAGAGGAAACAGTAAGGACAGTGGCCTTTAAGTGAGAATGTGCTTGGTACACCTGAAGATAAGCAAAGAAGGCCAGAGAAGAGTAAATGAGGGGAGATTAACAGCAGATATAGTCAGAGAAGTAATAAGGAATGGAACCATGTTAAACCTGGAAGGCAATGGTGTGGACTTTTACTTTGAAGAAGTGGGAAGACTTTGTTGGGCTTTGTACAGAGTGACACGATCTTACTAAAGTTTTAAAAAACAAGTCTGTCTGCTGTGTTGAGAATGGAATGAACAGGGTAAAGGTTGCAGGAGGGACATTTGGAAGGTCATTGCTGTAATCACAGTAGGAGATAATAGCTTGAGCCAGGACGGTTACAGAGCAGGTGGTGAGAAGTATTTGGATTCTGTATGTGTATTAGAGCAAAGCCAGAACCATTAGCCAGATTTGCTAATAGATTTGATGTCAAGAATGACTCCAAGGCTTTGAGCCTGAGCAAAAAAGTAGGAACTGAGTTGCCATTTACTGAAATGAGGAAGAGTGCAAAAAGAGGAGGTTTGGAATGGGAAACCAGAGTGTATATTTAACTTTGTAAGAAACTTTATAAGTTTAGTTTTGCAATATCTTTCCTCTTGAACATCCAAGATGAGCAGGCGGTTGCATAGACCAATCTGGAATTCAGGGAGAGGTTGAGGATGAGATATTACAGCAGGTCCTCAAATAGCATCACTTTGTTATAATGTTAATGAGATTTTTTTAAAAAAGAAGAAGAACCTGTTTCTGGCCAGAGCCACTGTCTGTGTGGAGTTTCCAA
>NW_005344678.1:0-367 GCF_000412655.1 Myotis brandtii | reverse complement strand
CCCTTTATATATAAAGCAATATACTGTTATTAATAGTTGTATATACTAGTACTAGAGGCCCGGTGCACGAATTCGTGCACCAGTGGGATCCCTCAGCCTGGCCTGCTGGAACAGGCTGAAACTGGCTCTCTGACATCCCCCAAAGGGTCCCAGATTGTGAGAGGGTGCAGGCCAGGCCAAGGGACACCACCAGTGCATGATGAGGGCCTGGGAGGGACGCAGAAGGTTGGCCAGCTGGGAACGGACCGGGGAAGGGCTCCGGGACATGTCCAGCCCGTCCTGCTCAGTCCCGATTGGCGGGACCCCAGCAGCAAGCTAACCTAACAGTTGGAGCGTCTACCCCTGGTGGTCAGTGCACATCATAGTG
>NW_005344677.1:0-2430 GCF_000412655.1 Myotis brandtii | reverse complement strand
GACCACTGGATTAGCTGGGTGAACTCTGTGTTTGGGCTGCTGGGTGGGGATAGGTTGGAGTTTCTAGCAGAATAAATTCCATGTTCTAGAGGTCACATTTTACATGATGATTGTGTTTCTGAAGCCCTTGCAAGTTCAGAACTCCCATAATTCAAGAATAATTCTGACAGAAGATGGTGGGTATTCATTTCCCTTTAGCAACTAATATGGCACCACCCTGTGGCCAATCTGTAAAGAGAGCTTAGAGGTCCCTCTACCCAGCCAGCCTCAAAACAATTCTTGAAGAATTTGAACATCAATTCAAATTAATGTGAGATCATATTAACTCTTTTATGTCACATTATTTCAAAGCTACATAATTCAAGTTCACATGAAATAGGACTCAATGCTGGGGAGTTTCAGAGCACTGGCTCATGGCCCATTTGATGGAACTGGAAGTACTTCAGCAGGGATAGCATGAACACCTGCAACAGAGGAGAGAATAAGTGGTGGGAGGGGAACTGGAGAAAGATTCAGGGCCCTGATCATCACAGGCTGTGAACTATGATAAGGAGCTGGCATTGTGGGAGACTGAAGAATGTTAAGGAGGCCAAGTCAGCATTAGGCTTTTGTTAACATTTTAATAGCTGAGAATGATGAAATTAGACTAAGATTATGTATGGGTTTCAGATATTTGTGGGACATTCCCCTTTATTTCTAATTACACTTTGGTTATAAACAATATAAGCTTTTGTGATTTCAAAGTGCTTTTAAGGTTGTTTTGTTTATTTTGTTTTTGAAGGGCTCATTAACTGTTTACCTCTTTGGTAAAGAGGTTGGGGAAGCATGAGTTAAATAAAGTTAAATAGATTTCATTACTGTGGGACTTCTTAGAGCCTTAAAAGCAGTATGTGTGTTGGAACCTCTAAGATAAATTTAAGGCAAGCAGCATGTCACAAAACTTGTTTCACTGCTAAGGAACCTTTGTTCTAGATATAGTCATTATAGTCTGGCTGAGAGCTAGTGTTCCAGGGAATGTGTATCAGTTATCTATTACCACAATAATGTTGCATAACAAGCAACTACAAAACCTCAGTGGAATACAATGATAAAAACTTATTTAGCTTACAAGTTTCAGGGGGCAGGGTTCAGCTGACCTTGATTTGGACTTGGCTGATTTCAGCTGATCTCACTGATGTGTTTGTGGTCAGTTGTGAGTTGGGCAGATATCTCTTCTGATCTTAGCTGGGTTCATTCATTTATCTGAGGGCTCAGCTGGCTGTTGGCCTTAGCTAGGAAGACTGGGATGATTGGTCTCTGCTATATAAGCCTCTCATTCTGAAGCATGCTAAACCAACTGTTAGTTTAAAGCCCATAATAGTACATGCACTTTAAGTGCATTTGCTTGTATCATGTTTGCTAATATCTCTTTGGCCAAAGAAAGTCACATGGCTGGTCCCAGAGTGGGAGGGTACTACAAGTTACATGGCAGAGGATATAGATATAGGGAAGCTCTTTTTGCAATCAGACTACCCTTGAACCCAATTTGAGAATTGCTGGATGAGATCACAGTCAACTGAGCAAGGGATGAGGTCAAACCTTCCTCTACACAATGGCCACAGGCTGTACTTTTAATTCTGATAAGCAGTCTCTCAAATAGATGTCAGGGCAGTGTTGAGTGAGAGAGAGTTCATCTGGATTTTCCTTATCTTTCTATAGAATCATTTCAGGGATTAAAGGATTGTGGACATCAGGCAGTTCTAGTAGCATCATGTTGGAAATGAGAAAATAGAGGCCCAGAGAGGTTAATTGGTTAGCCTAAATCCACACAGATAGTTAGAAGCGAAGCTAAGCCTCGAACTCAGGTCCTATCTCAAGCCATGTGGGTTTTAATTACTTGAGAGAAGCTTTGTTGAGGTGGGAACATGGAAAAGACTGAAACACATTTACAGTCTTTATATGTGAACAAATCACATTCCTTCTGGAGGGACTATAATGTCCCCTGTTTTTCTCTCCTCTGTCCCCTTCCTGCCTACTTCCAAAAATTTCTGCCCCATAAGGGAAGTCAGCAGAGGGCTCCTGAGTAGAGGGCCAGAATTTGTGTTCTTGCTCCTACTTTGTCAAACAGCAGATACAATCATGACGGCAGATCTGGCCTTCCAGAATAAGAACTACATTAACACCTTATGTAGCTGACCATGGTGGGGAACAATTTGTTCTCCATAAATAAAATTGTGACTATGAAATTCTGCTAAACTCTATCAAATAAACTCACTTTTTAAAAATTTATTTTATTGTTGAGAGTATTACAGATGTCCCCCATTTTCCCCCTTTTGCCCCCCTCCACTCATTTCCCACCCCATCCCAGGTCTTCACCTATCTATTATCTGTGTCCATGGGCTATGACTGATTTGTACTTATTAATCCCTTCCCTGCAACACCTCTCCCATC
>NW_005344676.1:0-634 GCF_000412655.1 Myotis brandtii | reverse complement strand
TTTTTAAAAAGATAATTTTTACAATTAGCCAAATTTAAACCTCATGTACTATAGTAACTTTTCAAGTGAAAATTACTTTGTCACATAGCTGTATGCACATTTAAGACTTCAATAAATTTTAATGATGATGAGAAATAGTAAATAATGCCACTTTCTTGCTAAACACATCACATTTTTCTTATGAAAGCTCAGAAACATTTATAAAATTTTAAATAAAAATTCTGTGATTTTTAAAAATTTAACAAATAAAAACATAAAAAACATAAATTTCCTTATTAGAGGTTGAAATGAGAACACATGTCCAATTTCCTATGGAAATGATAAATATGACAAAAATAAAGACTAATCTGTAATATAACACTGAGAAATAAATAACAAATCCATTCATGGTGTTTAACACCTCTGAATATTTTCATATGTTGTGATTATGGGACAATGAGCATTATTTTATAAAGTAATATACTATGAGTAGACCCTTAATTCTCCATCAAAAACAACATTAAAGGCACTGAAACATTACTGCATTTGTTTCAGCCCTCAGAACATTTTTCGTTTCCATTTTGTCATCTTCTATACGTTTGAGCAGATCTGGGGCTTTCACCTTTATGAAGGTAGACAAAATGGTTTTTGCTTA
>NW_005344675.1:0-314 GCF_000412655.1 Myotis brandtii | reverse complement strand
GAAATAAGAAACAGATAAATAGGAAGTTGCATTTGAAATAGGTTTGATAGGGTTACATGATTGATGGGATATGGACTGAAGAGAGAAATTATTTTTATGAAATGAACAAAAAGTTTTGTTTGCCTTAGCCAGTTTTGCTCAGTGGATAGAGCATTGGCCTGCAGATTGAAGGGTCCCAGCTTTGATTCTGGTCAAGGGCACGGAACTTGGTTGCGGGCTCTAACCTGGTCCTGGTCTGGGCATGTGTGGGGAGGCAACTGATCTGGGTCTCTCTCAGATCCATGTTTCTCTCTCTGTCTCTCCCTCTCCCTTCC
>NW_005344674.1:0-819 GCF_000412655.1 Myotis brandtii | reverse complement strand
TATTTAAAGGGCCAGAAGGTTGGGAACCACTGGCCTAACGTGTAATGAAGCCCTACCTTGAGACAGGAAGATAGCTAAGAACCCTGTGGGTTGCTCAAGATCACATGTATCAATTATACGGACCCAACGCAGTTGGGAAACTCAATACAAATGATCCAGGATTGACCTAAGACAGAGCTATTTCCACTTCCAGAGCCCAGCTTACCTTATATCCTGATGATTTGATGTGCACGCCGCGTTTGGTCAGAGTAGATTTCATTCGGATGAAAAAGGAACGCTCAAGGGTGTTGTCAGTGGTTAGCAGACTGGGACTGGTTGACTCCACTGAGGAATACAAAGACATACACACGATTTAGATCTCTGCACAGCCCCTCACAGCTACTGCTCAGGTGCAGTCCTTGAGTTCACTAAAAAGAAATGACTGATAGGTGCTAAGAGCCCAGTAATCAAGTTACCTCATTTAGAAAATGTTTACTTTGCAGAAAATAAAAAAGAAAAATTAATTTATCCAAAGTAACTTCATTCCAGTTTCTAGCAAGAGTTTTTGGGGCCTTTTAATTCCCAGCAGCTCCCTAAGTGAGGTCTGATAGCAACTAAGCAGTGACAGCACATCTGGAGGGTTGGCCGGTGTGTGCGGAGAGAACTGTCATGAAAAAGAAAGACTCCCCAGACTGACGGGATCAACTAAGACTCAGGCAGAGCCGCTTCCCAGGAAGGGTAAGGATGGCTTGCTCCTTATTCTCCCTGAGAATCCCGACTTGTGTCATTGACCTCCTGGGGCGTTCTGAGAACCACAGAACCATCAAGTGCCCTTGCGTT
>NW_005344673.1:0-925 GCF_000412655.1 Myotis brandtii | reverse complement strand
GTCTCCCCCTCCGTCCCCTGGGCTGCCCCACCACTGGGCCCATCACTGGTCTTTCAGCACAGGGCGGGGCACCGCCATGCTCTAAGTGCCCTGGACCAGGGCCATCCACGCCCACAGCACAAAGGGCCTGCCTCGAGGCCCTTAGTTCCGAGGGGGTGACAGCACGCCCGCCCGTGGGCTCCGTGAGGTGAGGACTAGAAGCCACTCACAGGTCCGGGTGGGCCCTGAGAAGCCTCCCAGAGGTGACAGCTGGGCAAAGCCCGAGGGCAAAGGACCAAACTGGCCGGAGGGGCCTGGAGTGAGAGAACTGGCCCTGCTGCGATGGAGCCAGTGGAAGGGCAGGCGTGTTGGTGAGCGCCCCGGCTGCGAGGACAGTTCCCGCAGGGAGAGCAGGGGCAGCTGAGAGCAGAAGGGGGAGAGCTGGGGGCCGCGTGGACCCGGAGCAGCTGCGGTGGGAGGTGCGGCTGCTGGGCAGGTGGCCGCAGGGTTTGTGGACTCCGAGGGATGGGAGGGCCTGGTTTGGGCGGGTCAGCTCCTGACAGGCTGGGCCTGTCACCCCAGGAAGGCCCTGCAGCCGGACCTCAGAGGGACCTGCTCACCAAACATGAAACCCAGCAAGGCCCGAGGGAAAACGACAGGAACTGTAGCGGCGGTCACGTTCCCACAGCCCCTCAGAGCTGGAGGGGCCTGCAGGGGAGCCGTGCCTGGACTGGGGTGTTTGTGAAATCCTCGGGCTTTGCTACATGAGACCAGGAGGCAGCAGGATACCTGAGGTTTCACTGCAGCTGATGGTGTGACGGCGTTTTCCCAGGGCGGTGCAAGCGCGGTCACCGCCGGGGCAGGTCTGTTTCCTCATTGGAGGTGACTCCAGGGCAGCTGCTGTGAGACTCGCCTGGGGACCTGGTAGGGTGCCACGTGCGTGTGC
>NW_005344672.1:0-789 GCF_000412655.1 Myotis brandtii | reverse complement strand
CCCCAAGATACTGCAATTACTGCTTGACTGCTTTCCTCAGTCCCTGGTGGAGGGTTCTCAGTCCCACAGAGTTTATTAGTAGCTCCTTTATTAAATTCTCAAATCACCCAGATCACTGTGCTATCTGGTTTGCTGTGAGGAACAGGTTATCTCATGAAACAATTTATCAGTTGTCACTGATCTATTTTTCCATTGGCTTCTAGTATGAACAAAGAGTGTATTTGAGAAGATGAGGTAGGAGAAGAAGCAGAATACATCTGGGAAGGCACAGGTTCCTAACTTTTAGAGTCTGGCTATCTGCACAGAGCCTTGCAGCTAGCACCATATCATTCCTCTGGGGGCATTTCTGTTCATCCATTTTGAAATAAACAAAGGACATAAGAAAGCTGGGATGGTCCACATTTCACCCCACAGAACTGACAGGATGGGGGATGCAACCTCATGTATCTGGGTTTTCAGGTAACTGCTATTTGAGTTCATGCTCAGAACCATCAATTCTGTGGTGAAGTTCCATAAAAATCAGGCTGCCATACAATGAACAAGGCCTACAGTTGCAAAGAAGATGTTTTTGTACTATTTTTGGCATTGTACAAAGAAACTAAGGTGGCAGAAGAAAGAGTCTTCAAATGTATAAAAGAATATCCTTCTGGTAGAGGTTGGGGTTGGGGCAGACTCTCAGCACATATGCATGGCTGTGCAATGCAGCCTTACACCTTCTCTACCTGGGAACCAGCCTACAGCAGCAGAAGAACGGAAAAGACAAACACAGACTCAGCTTTTAATAAAATG
>NW_005344671.1:0-903 GCF_000412655.1 Myotis brandtii | reverse complement strand
TATCCTTGGGTGAGGATTTAAAAAATAAATAAATAAATATGACAAGATGAAAAGTTAAACACTACTCATTTATATTCTGAAAGGATATTAAATATATTTTAAATTTGGGAAACCCTTATGTAGACATAACTACTCTCAAAATGTTCACTGTTTCTTCTACAAAAATGGGAGGTATAATTATATGGCATGTACCCTGTATTTAAGAGGGCAGATTCTGTACCTTACTGCTCAAACCCCTTAAACAAAACCAATTACATAGTAATTGCTTTTAACACTATACATTGCATGTTAATTTGCAATATATTTGAGAATCATATTTATAAATCATTCTCTTCCAGTTGTAAAATAGACATAAGATAAAGACATAAGTTGTGCTATAATTAAGTGATTAAACCCTATTTAATGAGATTAAATATGCTAATTTATTTAAAGTGTACAAAATAAAGAACTTATTGGACTTATACATCATTCAAACAGAAATTCTTGAGCATTTTATTATTTACTTGTTAGTGTTTTCAAAGGATCAATTAATGTTTTTGAAAGAGTTCCTGAAAAATTTTATGCAGAGGACAAATTCAATTTTATGTTTTATGGTAACAGACAAAACAGTTTTTCTAATTAAATACAAAAATTTAACCTCTCATCATCTGTACTAAAAGAACCAATAAATGCACATAATGTAACATTTCTTTTTTCTCGCTAATATTTTTAAATGACAATATGTTTATTCATTTGAATCCTTTAGAGATAGGGTAGGGGAAGAGAAACAGGAAAATAAAAAGCCAAATTCTGAGCATTTTGCTCTCATGATTTCTGTGATTCTAGTCTTCAGAAAATTATAGTTAACATATTCCAAACTTGATTTTAGGCAAGTGACCAATTCAATTCAATAAATCATTCCAG
>NW_005344670.1:0-506 GCF_000412655.1 Myotis brandtii | reverse complement strand
TTTTTTTTTTTTAAATGTAGGAAGGTATAATTAACCCTAGGACCCTGGCTGCAGCGAGATATTGTTGAGGGGGATGACTTCAAGAAACTCAAAACACAGTAGGCATATGGCTGAAAAAAACAAGGCAGGCCCATCTCCGTGGGAGTATTGCTTTGTGAATAAATTTCAATTTGTGGCGCAACAAAGCACGGTGGAGGCTATGTCCAAGCCGGAGCAGGTTTTTCAGATGAGGACTTAATAAAAGCACTACCAGTGTGTGTATGCATAGGAAATAGCTATTTCTTTGCTTTAAGATATTTGAAAATAATCCTTTCTGTTTAGATACTAGAGACAGATGCCAGAGCAGGCTTTGTGAGAGCACCAGTCACAGACTTCTGTTTGAATTCTACTGCTGGGGTGTGGGAAAAAACAGAGTAAAGGGATCCCTTTCCTGGGGAGTTTGGGGACCATCAGATTCAAGGGCTAGGCTTGGGCACGGAATTGAAGACATGTAAGGCCATGGCGGG
>NW_005344669.1:0-979 GCF_000412655.1 Myotis brandtii | reverse complement strand
AAAAAAAAAATCAAGACCCTTATTACCCCTACGTGAGAGCCCCCAGGGAGGAGAATAAATTCCTCAACCTAGTGTGCAAGGATATTCTATAATGAGCAGCAGCTATACCCACGAAGTGAAGGTCAGACCCATGGCATCAAATCCTCTGTCACTTTTCTTCACAGACACCCACTAAAAGCCCAAGGCAGCATTTTAAAGCAGGAAAGTGCCCCAGCAATGGTTAATGAAACTATGACTTTCCCCCGTGGGGAATAGCCTTCTAACTAGAAACCAGGCAACACGAGTCCATTAACTCTCCTTTGAGAGGGGTATGCTTTTGTGGCTTCATAAAAATAGCAATGCAGAGTTGGAAAAAAATAATAAGTCTCAGACTTGAAATACCAAAATGCATGCCCTTGGTCATCTGTTTAATGAATGCTTAGTAAATAAAGGGACTGCACTCAAACTCCTAGATCCCTGAGGGATTCCTGTAAAACCCACATGACACGAACAAGGAAGAACTTCCCCAAAAGCAAAGATAGGTGAGCAATTTGCCTTTTCCAACTGGCCCGTCTACATTCACTGGGGGCACAGACAGAGATCAACCAAACTCACCTGTCCTGTGGGCACCTTTGGGAGCATGTCTGATCTGTGTTTTCTATGGCCTCATGTTGGTTGCATTAGAATCTTGGCTATTTTCTTGTGATGCGGGAAATACATTGTATGAATAAAGAACCGACTGCAGCAGATTTCATATAAGAATTCACCTCAGCATGAATGACACCTTGCTCAGGAGAAGGGCCCAGAGGTCTAACAGGTGAAAATCTCCTCACTGGGCCATCCCAAATATGCTCAAACATATTTCTGAAACACAAGTTAAAAACAGAACTGTTTTTGTTTTTTCCCTGCAAACTAACTGAAGTGGAGCTTGAAATTTCTGAGCACAAGAATAGAGGGAGTAAGGTATACAAAAAGAAGAAAAAAGGAGGAATGTGTGAAA
>NW_005344668.1:0-267 GCF_000412655.1 Myotis brandtii | reverse complement strand
ATGGTGGCTAATTTGCATACTGAAGGCAGGCGACAGCGGGAAAGGATGCCCACGGTCCGGGACCCGGATCCGTGACCCTGCTGGGCGGGGGGCAGTACTTGAGGCTCTCCACGGACCAAGACACGGATCTGTGACTCTGCCGGGCGGGGGGCAGCTCTTGGGACTGTCCGTGGTCCCGGGACCCGGATCCGTGACCTTTCCTGGCGGGGCGGCAGCTCACACAGGGGCCAATCGGCCGGGGTTGGGCAGGGCAGGATGCCTGGCTTC
>NW_005344667.1:0-341 GCF_000412655.1 Myotis brandtii | reverse complement strand
CATGTTCATGTCAATATATGCAAACATATAAATATGTAAATAATGGGGGGGGGAGTGCTCATCCTTTGTTTTATGAAAAGGAGTCTTATGACATATATTCTCTACACCTGGCTTGTGTCACGAACCAGAAAACCCCGGTGGAACCCCCTCCAAATGAACTGGCATTTGTTTACTGCATTCTCAGTGATGGCTGCATAATGATCCAGGGTAGGGGGCACCATCCATGGTTGCCTTCCCCCAACTCTTTACCACTAGGACACATCAGGCATACAACTTCTGGGTCTCCCCTCCCCAGGCTGGGCTGGAGGTGGGGAAGCCTGGGGAACCCTATTTCTTTTCTA
>NW_005344666.1:0-299 GCF_000412655.1 Myotis brandtii | reverse complement strand
CATTGTTGGCTTCTGGGTATCAATTATGTCTAAAAATTTCATATATTAGCAATAATAAAGATCTTTAATAATAATAGGAAGGACATGTTAACATTTGTTCACACATAAATATATATTTATGAATACTTTTAACTGGGAGAACTGGTTATATTTATGGAACCATTTCAATCAAAGCTTCATTCGTGTATCAAGAAATGATTAAGCACCTCCTATGCCATGACTAGAGAATGAAAAGGAGTGATAAGAAGTTCCACTGGTTGTACTGGGGGAATTTAAAGTGAACTCTGCAGTTTGTTGGT
>NW_005344665.1:0-655 GCF_000412655.1 Myotis brandtii | reverse complement strand
TCTGGGTGTTTATCCAAAGAAAACAAAAACACTAATTGGAAAAGGTATATGCACTTCTATGTTCACTGAAGTATTACCAGTAATAGCCAAGATATGGAAGCAACATAGGTGTTCATCAATAGATTATTGGGTTAAGAAGATGTGTAACATATATACAAAGGAATATTATTCAGTCACAAAAAATAATGAAATCTTGCCACTTGCACGGATGGACCTAGAGGGTATTGTGCTAATTAAAACAAGTCAGAGAGAGTAAAACAAATACCATGTGATCTCACTTATATGTGCAATCTAAAAACACAAAATAAATGAATAAACAAAACAGAAACAGACCCATAGATTCAGAGAACAAGTTGATGGTTGCCGAAGGGGTAGGTGTGGTGGAATGGGAATAAATGAATAGGATAAAACCTGTCCACTTCAAACGAAAAAAAAAGAGTGGTGGAATCATGTTTTCTAAGAAACCAAAGTCACCTGGTAGCTTCTATTTGGATTCTATACACTTTTGGGTTCTGTGGAAGGCAGGGACCATGTCTTTCAGATTTTTGATAATCTGCAATACACAGTACAATGATTTAGACATAGCAAATGCCCAATATAATTTAAATCTGAAGACATATTGGGTTTTCTTCTGAATACTTTAGTTAGTAGGAAA
>NW_005344664.1:0-852 GCF_000412655.1 Myotis brandtii | reverse complement strand
GATATAGATATAGATATAGATATAGATATAGATACTTGAGAGAGGGATGCTAAAAGGTCAGTCCTCTATCTCCTGTTGATCCTGAAACAAAATTAGAAATAACTTTGCTGATGGAAAGGGTATGTTGCAGGATCTGCCTTGGAGATAAAAGTCCAAAACGGTCTTCCCTATTCTTCTACCCCCACCTGTCCCTCACTCAGTTGTTAATTAAGCAGCATGGTAACTGCAAGATTTTGCCCTACAAGAGGAAAGGTACAATATGGAGCAGGAAGGACTAGAGAAAAAGGGTTCAGCATTCCAGGTCCTGTTTGGAAAAAAATAAATCTAGTGATGACATGGACCTTGAACACCTGAATGCCTTCTAATAGAAACCTCCTCTTCACTATGAGTGTAGGCTCGCTGGGATTGTAAGAGAGAAGACATTTTCTCCCTCCTATTGAACATTCTAGGAAATTGATATTTTGGGACTCAGCAATCCCGTGGGAAGAGGAGAAGGTGGTTTCCCTTAATGCTGTCCTCAGCTCTGTGTATATGTCTCTGGTTGTAAACTACTGCCTGTGCTTCAGAGAAAGTGAAGCATCTGAGTAAGTGCTCCTTTATGCCAGCCCACCAGAGAAGACTTGCCTAGGTACACCTCTGAGTCTTTGAACTTACTCTCTGCCTTGAAGCCCCTTTCCCTAACATCTCCCTGTTGAACTCTCACATTCATTAAAACCCACCTCAACCATTACCTGTCTCAGTGAGGTCTTCCATATTTCTCTGTGCGTATTCAGCTCCCCTGGCAAAGCTGATAGCTCTTTCCCTGAACTCTGCTATAACTTGCTTATATTACTACTAGAGGCCTGGTGCACA
>NW_005344663.1:0-284 GCF_000412655.1 Myotis brandtii | reverse complement strand
CAAACGGCCCTTAGCAAGTGACAGAATAGCTTCCAAGCCTTCCCTGAACTTGCCCAAGAGAAGACCATGGAACTAACCGTAGGCTCCAGGCAACAGAGGCCCAGGCCTGGACCTGTGGGAGGGGCTCCTACACCTCACAGCACACATGTGTGCGCACACACGCACCATACACACCACACACACCACACACCACACGCACCACACATGCACCACACACTCACTACACCACACACACGTACCACACATGCACCACACACGCACCACACACACACCACACACGCACC
>NW_005344662.1:0-202 GCF_000412655.1 Myotis brandtii | reverse complement strand
CTGTGCTTCCAGGCTAGTTTTATTTTTTCTCCCCAGTACTTTTAAAATGGAGAAAAACATTAACAATCCAAATGTAAAGAAGTGAGGAGATGCTCTCTCAGGGTAAGGATGTTTTTGAACCGAGAAACTAGGAGACCGATAATCTGCCAAGAACACCCCAATGTCAAGGGCGAAAGTGGAGAACACACCTAGGAAGTGTGCA
>NW_005344661.1:0-1032 GCF_000412655.1 Myotis brandtii | reverse complement strand
GGAGGGAGGGAAGAAGAGAGGGAGGGAAGGGAGTCACAGAACTGCAGTGGTGGAGGAATGATGACCTCACACACAAGGCTGCCAGGGGAATGGGGTTCCAAAGGGGGGATTTGTAGAGGTGGAGATGGAAGGGACTTGGGGGACCAGGAGCAGTTTGAGTTGAAGGCACACCTGGATGAAAAGAAACTGTGAGACACAGACCAAATCACTTTGGTTGAAACAGAGTTCATGTAGAAAACTGGTGAGAAATATGTCTGTCAAGTTAGGTTAGAGTGAAGATTTTCAACCTCACAGACTCCATGCCCCCTTTAGAATCCTGTCATGAAAATCACAGATAATATAACCTAATCTACATATAATTGTTCTAAATTAAAGTTGTGACCAAGCTTCGGTATAAAGGAGAAATAAAAGGGAAATCATTTATAATGGCATAATATACATTACAATATGTACATCTTCAGGCACGAGATCTGTAGAAGACAATGAAGTGGTCAGATCCTTGCCCCTATACTGCAGTCACTACGAAGCCAACATGGAGACGGGTACGCCAGTTACAAAACACAAGGAATGGTGCCAATGTGGGCAGCGACTTCTGGTAAAGTCCCGAAGAAAACAAAATACTGACCCCTATTCATGTAAATTGTGTCGAAAACACCTTTTGATTACAGAGTTGGTTGGAGGCTCTGATAATTATCAATGGGGTTTTTCACTTTTGTTGCCTGGTGGACATTGGAAGGGGTGAGTGGGATGTGGGGCAATTCTCCGTGGTGGGCAACTGCAGGACTTCCAGCATCCTTGGCCCCGCCCACTAACTGCCAGCAGCAAAGCACCCTTAATGCTGTGAAAACTGACAACATCCCACAAGTTTCTAAAGTACCTCCAGGGGCCACGAGTGGGAGCACCACTGGCATTCGGACAGGGCGATCTACCTTGGACACAGCTGCCTCCTGTACCGCAGGATGTGGGGAATCCCTACCAGCAGGTGCTCAAATCCTGGCATGGTGACAACCAAAAGCAGCCCCTCATCTATCC
>NW_005344660.1:0-289 GCF_000412655.1 Myotis brandtii | reverse complement strand
ACACCCCACTCCCTCCTCGAAAGGCCTAAACCTCAGCTAGTATCTCCCAAATCCAGTTCCCACGCCTGCAGCTCAGCACCCGGGGCCCCGCCCACACGCTGGACACTCAGACAGGGGCCTGCCCATGCGGGGACCCTGTCTCCACGGTCCAGAGGGCGAGAAAGACGGGTGCGGCTGACAGAGGTGCGACTGAGCCGCCGTCCAGCCGAGCGGTCAGGGCATCCAGGATACGACTGACCCCCTACAGGCCAGAGATGGTTCGTGCCATGAACCATGAAGAGTGCAGAAT
>NW_005344659.1:0-835 GCF_000412655.1 Myotis brandtii | reverse complement strand
CTCTATCCCTCTCCTTTCCTCTCTGTGAAAAATCAATTAAATATATATTTTTTTAAAAAATAAAAAAATAAAAAGAAGTGAGCCCAGCTTCCCAGGGAGCAGGTCTAATGACTGGATGTGAGTCCCTCCCCGTCAGCCTTCCTGGACCGGCGCGTCGTTTAAAGTCTCCACTCTCTGTTTCTCTCCACTATACATTGAGGATAGTAAGAGTGCCCGTATTTCTATAGGGTTATTTTGTTTATTAAATGAAACGATGCCTACCAAGACTGACACGTAGGCAAATTTTTAACTTTTATTTACTTGATGAGTAATTCACAAAAGGAAAGAAAAACCTTTTATTTCTGATGTTCAATAGGATTTTCCGTCCAAATTTCATCCTGAAAGTTGTTCTGTTTTCAAGGGGAACAGATTTAGCCCAGGCCAAGCCCCTGTCCCGCACTCAGGTTGTGAGCTCGGAGGGGCGCTGCCTGGCGGGTGTGAGCAGCCGGCCTTCTTCTGCCGCGTGTGGACAGATCCGAACACGCCGCTGTGTCCGGAGCCGCGGCACAGGAGAGCCGGCTGTGCTCACTCTCTAACAAGGGCGCACGGTAGCTGCGAGCGCTCCTGCATCTGTGAGCCCCGCAGTGTGAACAGAGTGTGAGCAATTTTTTTCACTTGTCATTTAATTTTTATTGTTCAAGTCGCTCCCCTGTGTGCAGGGAGGCCGGAGGCGCTGTGAGGAGAAGGCGCTCCGCACCACCCACACCCCGCTCCTCAGTGGCGCTGCATCCATAAGAGAGGAGACACTACGTCACATCGATCACTTCTCCGTCCACTTCTATCTGGTGGTGTGGTG
>NW_005344658.1:0-706 GCF_000412655.1 Myotis brandtii | reverse complement strand
GCCGGCAGGAAAAGGATTCCTGAAACACCACGGCCAGGCTCGGGCACGCCTGCTCCCCTGTTGTCCACCCAGCCATCGCCTCACTCATGAGGCAGGTCTAGGTGATGGGTGCACGCTGCCAGGAGCTGACAGGGCCGCTGGGTCCGAGGCAGGCAGGGCTCATGCGCACGTCCTGTGTAACGGCCCGGGGTGCCCAGGATGGAATTCCCTGGATGCTGAGAGACAGCGGCCAGCAGCCTGTGCCAGGAACCACGGGCGTCTTCTAGACAGGACTCATTCTCATCGCCTGTGAGGTGGACTACGCGATCCCCATCACACAAATGAGGGAACTGAGGCTCAGGGGCAACCCGGCTGCAGGAAGCAGCTTGAGGCCAGAGCCCCCGAAGCCCACAGCTGTTTCCCCTTTCCGGATGTGTCTCCACTCCAGCTGCGCTCCTGCTACAGAAGAGGAAGCCAGGGGCTGGGACGGCTATTGGACTTGGGAAGAAATGGGTGCTGATCTGAGGAAGATTTGAGAGATCTCGTTTTCTTGTTGTTGTTTACAGATTATGAGGTTCGCCGGGATTACTGAGCTTTTATCTTTCTAACTGGAGTTACTGAACCCTTACTCTGGACCAGATACAGTCCTAGTACCTTTAAATACATTATCTAATTTATTCCTCGCCACAACCCAGGAGGCAGGTAACCCATTTTACAGACGAGGAAG
>NW_005344657.1:0-372 GCF_000412655.1 Myotis brandtii | reverse complement strand
CTCTATCCACTGAGCAAAACCGGCTAGGACAGCACCTAATTTTCACTAGTGGTGGTGGTTGCAAGAGCAGGCTCCTGGCATAGAAAGGGCATCCTTGGTACAGTGTAAACCACAGCAGGAATTTCTCCTGCTGCTCAGTTGGACATCAGTGGTGCTGGTGGCATAAAGTACAGTTCCTGGAAGCTTAGCATTCGGGCCTGCTTCTCCAGTCTCCCAGCAGTATGTGGGCTACT
Source organism: Myotis brandtii (assembly GCF_000412655.1). Taxonomy (NCBI): domain Eukaryota; kingdom Metazoa; phylum Chordata; class Mammalia; order Chiroptera; family Vespertilionidae; genus Myotis; species Myotis brandtii. The sequence continues at coordinate 139 of NW_005344657.1, read as the reverse complement.
CAAGATCCTTTTATTAATACCCCTTACTCTTTAATCAGCCAGAGTTGGCTTCCATTTCTTGAAAGAACTTGCATTAATCAGAGTATGTGATTATGTGCCTGATAATTACAGGTTCATATGTTAGATGCTATAATAGAAG
>NW_005344656.1:0-325 GCF_000412655.1 Myotis brandtii | reverse complement strand
ATTAAAGTGTTATTGGGGAGGGATAAACTATACACCAAGATAAATAAAGTGGCTGGCTAAGGCGGGATCACTAGAAAGGAAAGCCCTTAACTCTGAGTGGGGTCAGTTCTGATCAGAGCAGAAACAGCTGAATTGTGTGTAAACCTTATATTTTGACACCAGTTATTATTGTTATTTTTACCACTGTAAAGGCAAAGATGCAGAATATAGGGTGAAGGGGCCTACCTGTGTAAGATGGAAAAATGAGAATGGTTTAAAGATTTTTAAGGAAAAGTTTTCTAGTGTTATGACCATATTTTGGCATAACAAAACTAAAATGCTCGAG
>NW_005344655.1:0-1651 GCF_000412655.1 Myotis brandtii | reverse complement strand
CACATCAATTGGTTGCCTCCTGCACATGCCCCAACCGAATCTACATCCCAGGTATGTGTCCTTGACTGGGAATCTAACCTGGGACCCTTCCATGTGCAGGCGGATTCTCTAACCACTGGGCAGCATGGGCCAGGGCTAGAGGGATCCTTTTAAAACATTCCTATCAGATTTCCCTCTTTTGCTTAAAATCCTTCAACTGTCTAAAAACAAAATTCACTTATAATTCAGAGTTAGCCCCTGGCCACCTTTCCAACCTCACTGCCCACTAGCCACACTTGCCTCCTTATCCCCAGTACACTCCCATCTCCAGACCTCTGCACTGTGGTTCCTTTTCCCTGGAATACTCTTCATTCCAGCCCCAGATACCCACACACTTGCTCCCTAATTTCACTCAGGACTCTGCTCAAATGTCACATATCACCATTGCAAAGAAGCCTTCCCTAGCCTCCCAATCTAACCCAAGCCAGCACCTCCCCCAGCTTGTCACTCTCTAACTCCTGACCTGCCTTGTTTGCCTTTGGATACTGCACATCCTTCTGTTACCCATCTATCTCCACCACTAGAATGTGACATCCCTGGGGACAGGGGCTTACTCTAGCTCTCTAGGACTAGAACAATGCCCAGAACATTGTAGATACTCAAAGAAATGAATAAGTTAATCTGAGGCTGAAACCCTGACTCCTCTTGCTGCTCCTGGGATAATCTAGCAAAGAGAATGTCATTGCATTGAACATGCTCCTTACTGAAATCTGCGACAATCTCTGCACCCTGTCAGTACCGTATCTGCGCTGACTACCTTGATTTGTGCTTATTGGTGAATGGGGTAATTCCCTCCCAGACTGGGAGCTCTGGAAGGGCAGGGTTCTGAGCTGTAGGCCATGACACCTAGCACAGAGTCTGGAACAACATATGTAAATCTGTTGACTGGACAAGGAAGGTAAATTTTAAAACCAATGGTAGAAGTTTAATTTCTCTGTTCCCAAACGCAGCAAAGGGATCTCCTTCCAGACCACTACCCTGAAAAATCCCTTGGCCCCACTGTTAGGGAACTAGGATACTGAAGTCAAGTTCAAGTGCTCCTTGGAATTCCTTGGGTGGTGAGCTGTGCCAGGGAAAGCTCCTTGCAGAAAGGAATTTGCCAACTGAGCCCTGAAAACCTGTGTGAACAGCAGGGAAACTTAAAGCTGCACTCAGTGAAATTGCTTTCTGCGTTCTCAAAGAGAATAATAGCATGTGAGGCTGCCATAAGAAGAAAATGCTAAATTGAGGCGTGCTTCCTCCCACAAGGAAAGAAAAAGGCTTCCAGGGCTCTCCTATCTGCAGGATGTGCCATGGAGTCAAGACCCTTCCCAGCCCAGTTCTCATTTCTCCATTCCCATCACCAGCAAGTCCTCATGTGTTCATTCACATTCCCTTTGTCTGGCATGCTCTTCCCTCCTTCCCAAGTGGGTGACACCCTACCCATTCTTACAGAGCATGACGCAAATGCGTTACAAAGCCTTTCTCCACCTCTCCTGGCACATCATTCCTTCCTCTGACAGAAAATGCTGGTTTCATTCAGCACGTATCCAACCATCCAACTCAGGTGTCTAACTTGGAGGGGACAATAGGACCTGCCTTCAGGGAACTTACAGTCTGGTGGGGGAGACCA
>NW_005344654.1:0-644 GCF_000412655.1 Myotis brandtii | reverse complement strand
CCAGGGACTCAGGGAGGGAGGGGCAGCCCCTGCAGCCCGCCCTGGCCCAGAAGATTCTGGGTAATTCTGGAACCATCCTGTGGGGTGAACATCTCCACTTAGATGGTTCCTGGCCTCCGGCCTGTGCTGGCCTGGCCCCAGCAGAGCTCAGAGGGAGGCCTGTCTGCAGGTGTGAGCCCGGGAGAGAAGGTCCCTGGAGAGGTGAGCGCGTGAGCCTGAGGTCCAGGCAGGGGCCGCCCCAGGCCCGGTGTGTGCGCATCAGAACCGGAACACGTGCCCACCTGGCTAATGGCACGTGCGGTTTCAGGAGCCATTGAGGAGCTGTACGTGTCTGAGCTCGGTGAGCGCTCAGGGCAGGTCAGAGATGCTGGGCCTCAGTGTCCCCAGGTGCCTGGTGCCCGGGGAGGCTCAGGGATGAGGAAGGTGTGACAGCTGGAGGTTTCGCAGGAACAGGGCGGGCAGAGGCTGGAGAGGAGTGAGGGGCCTGGACCTGAGCTGGAGAAACAGGCGAATCCCCCAGGAACCAGTTTTTAAACAGGCCTATTTACATTATCCAACCAGGACCCACAGCGCCCCCTGGTGTCCCCGGGTGAATGTCACCTACCTCTGCAGCTGGTTCATCACCATGACTGCTTCTGAGAGCT
>NW_005344653.1:0-328 GCF_000412655.1 Myotis brandtii | reverse complement strand
TTACCATGTTTCTCTTTTATTAGTGTAGATTGGGTTTTACAGAAAGTACAACATTCCATGTCATCTGCATTATAATGAAATCCATAATGGTGTCATTTTAAATGTCTTCTTATCATTTGGAGACAGTTACTGTTTTTTTTATAATGCATTTGAAAAAATATTACATCTTCTGAAGTGTCCATAGAAACAACTGGCAGAGAAAATCAGATCTTAAAGCAAGTTAGTGTATTTTTCTCCCTATATTATCCCTCCGAAATTTGGCAACTCTTAATGAATGAATCACAGCAATTAATTTCTTTGCATAAATTCAATAAGACCGGTTTCCAAT
>NW_005344652.1:0-580 GCF_000412655.1 Myotis brandtii | reverse complement strand
AAGGTTAACCTATTGGCTTCCTAAAAATGTATGATAATAAACTAAGTCAATGGCCAATAGAGAGATCAATAAAGTGCTGGTGTGGATGGTAGTAATAACAGTTTACAGATGCTCTGCTGCCCATGCATCATCATCATTAATTTAGCTCCACGTGTGTGTAGGCAGAATAATAGGATTCAGACAGGCCTCTGAAGGGAAGATCGATCATATTGATCAAGAGCAGCAGGCAGAAAGATGGATTTTCAGATCTCATGTATGACAGTGAAAGGCAATCAATAGAGCTCTCCCATCAGACTGAACTGCCCACTGCTTAGAACACAGCTTCACATTGTGACCTCCTTTACTCTCAAAGTCCACTTTTAGCCTGATACTCACCATCAAGTCACCTGCACCCGCCCAACTTCAAGGGTGGGCTCTGCTTGCTTCTTCAGCCGCATCCCTTCTTTTTGCTTTATGTTACCAGGTGGTACCCTACTCTGTTTTTTGAGCATGGGTTTCTCAAATTTGTAGTCAAATTTAATGCTTATTGCTTCCAGAACTGAAGCTCTGTCCTTGTGTTTGTCATTCCTTTTTCCTACCT
>NW_005344651.1:0-541 GCF_000412655.1 Myotis brandtii | reverse complement strand
TTTTTTCCAAGCTATTAAGAGGACGACTAAAATTTATTATAGAAAAAAGTAATAATTTTGTTAAATATGTTTTTTAAATATAGATAATTTTAAAAGTGAGAACTAAGACAATAAGCTGAGTGTAATGAAAGTATTTTAAATAGCCAGTGAGGTACAAAGGTGGAAAATATTGCCTTTATTGAGATATTAAACACTAAAGAGCTATGTTGCAACAAGGATATGGCTCAGATGATGCTAGTCTAAGTTGGATGATTGTTATCTACGGCCTATAAGTTCCTCTGTCCTTGTAACTCTAAGAATTTACTGAAAAAATGTTTTATTAAAGTTTTAAATATCACATTTTATTTGAAGCTAATGTTTTCTATGATTTAAAAAGAAGTTATATGTTCAATAACAATTATAAATATGTCAATATGCAAGTATGAAAAAGGACAAAAATATTAACTATGAAAAAAGACAGGTACATGTTCCCTTCTGGTATTTCGAAAGAATCTATTAAGGGAGGAAGTAAAAAGACCATGTTTTAAACAGAAAGCATCCA
>NW_005344650.1:0-1549 GCF_000412655.1 Myotis brandtii | reverse complement strand
AAAACCCCATCTCAGGCTCCGCTTCCAGGGACCCAACCCGCGGAGCCCGCTACCTGCAGGATGTGCACGCCCTTCAGGGAGACCACGGCGAGCTCCCGCAGCCCGTCCCCGGTCAGGTCCACGTGGGCCATGGCCAGCAGCGGGCTGGGGAAGCTCCTCTGCCACAGCAGGCGGAATCCGCGTTCGGCCTCGGGGAGCCCCGACTCGGGGCCGCAGTACTTGTAACAGAGCAGCTCCTGCAGGGGCGAGGGGCTGGGTTACCCAGGGCGGCGGGGACCGTGGCGGGGAGGGCGGGTGTCAGCCCTTCCCTCAGGTCCTACCTGCCCATAGGTGGCCACCAGGACTTCCGGCTGCCCGTCCAAATCCACATCGGTGACCAGACCACAGAGGACGCTGTCAAACTGGTCACTGCCAGGCAAGAGAAGCTGGTCCTCCAGCCCCCGGCTCAGCAGGTCCCTGAGGGTCCCCAGGGCAGGGGCAGGCTGAGGTCAGATCGCAGCGCCCACCGCCCTTAGTGCCAGGCCCTGGGCCAGGGCCCACACAGCTCCACGTCGAAGGTCTGCACACCCTCCTGAAGCCTGGACACCCCCCTGATCTCCCTCATCTCCAACCTGATCATCTTCCTCTCCACCAAGGGGAGCTCAAATCCCTTACTCCGACTGCCCACCGGCTACTCCCCCATCTGGAGCCCCACACCTCCCCCGGAGGTGGGACCATCTGACTCCCAAATGGAAACCGACATGGGCCCCTGGGGGATCTAGACACCCACACGGTCCCCATGGAGCCTGGAGAGCTTGGTCCCCATTGGGGCCTCCTCACTGCCCACCAGGTGTGCCACAGCTGCCTCGTGCTGGTTCACCAGAGGTAATGCTCACAAGCTTGGCAAGCCTGCTGGCATCACGTCAGTGGCCTGAACTCCCCCATGGCGGGAGTATTTACACCATGGGAATCGGCAAATGCTACAAATCAAGCTTTTCTCACACACGAAGGCGGTCGTTACACACCTGCCAGCAGGCTTTCTCCCCTCCTCTAGGGAGAGCGGACAGCTCGTGCCCGTTCCAAGGCCTCCAGGTACCCCTACAAGTTCTAGACTTAAACACTTGCACCCACTCCCTGGGACATGAACACCTTCACCTGCCCAGCCCTGAACCACCTCACCCAGAGGGACAAGGTTAGACCACAGAGCAAAGGTCTGAGGTGAGACGGCACCCACGCGCCCCGGGCCCCTCACCGATACACCACTGCCGGCTCCAGCATGCTGGCCACGAGCACGCTGTACTCTTCCCGCTGCGGCCCGTCCTTGGTCTCTGGAGAAAGAACGTGAATGGGGGGTAGGTCTGAGGGGACGGGCCCAGGGTCCTCCTTGGACCTCCCTCCCCTCGGTGAGAGGAGCAGAGGTTAGACCTCAGGAGAAAGACCCGAGGGTGTGCTAGAGGGAGGGGCAGAGCTTAGAGGAGGAGAGAGTGACCGACGTCAGAGACCAGGAGGACAGAAGGTCTGGGGTTAGACCATGATAGCAGAAGAGGCAAAAGCTGGTGACAGCAGGGAG
>NW_005344649.1:0-1116 GCF_000412655.1 Myotis brandtii | reverse complement strand
TTCAGGATTGCTTCAGAAGACCTAATGAGCAAAGGCTTTCCTTTTAGCCTGTCAATAACTACCACAATATACACAGTATTCCCTGGGCTTTCCCATCTTCAGGGTTTAGCATGCAGGCCTTATTCTCAACCCAATTACCTGGATATAAAGCAGGAACTTCGCAGCTGTCACAAAACACCTATACCATTTTAGAAAGGCATTGCTATCAATAACCTCAAATGGGGATTTTATCACAGACAGTATGTGAAATTGCACCTCACTGACAAAACCATTGCAGAACCCAGGTGATAATATTATTACAGTAATTACCATATGTCTTACATCAAATGCAACTCCAGTTTTACTATCTTTTAGGTTTTCTAGAAGGAGATAGGAGGAAGCTGTCACAATTCGACAGGTAGCATGTCCTTTATTCCACTGCCAGCCCCCCTCTGAAAAACAAGCTTTCCTTTCCATAAGAGGAAATAGGATTATAAATTATAACTCCATTTGCATTGAGAACAAGGGAATCCCGGGGTTAATTACAGGTAAGGTTCTGTTTACATCCCCTGGGGCTAGCCACTGCCAGATTCCATTTCTGAGGTGAAAAAAGCTGCTGGAGTTTGAACCACATCCACATTTTTTATTTCGCTCTTGCAATTCTGTGTGGCCAAAGGGAGCCTGTCACTCAAAGATCGTTCAAACGTAACCTCAGAAACCTCCATTTTCCACAGCCTGAATGTAGTTAAAGTAAGTTCAGAATCCAAAGTCTAAACAAAAAGAAGGAAAGATGATAGTTTGATAGCATCCGTGTGAAGATCAGGAAAAGACGTGGTGGCAATATTAGTGTTATATAATCAATTGATTAAATATAAGACAAAGGAGTAATAAGAGGGGAGAGAATTAACCAATACACTAAGAGAACTATTTACTGACAAGAGACTGAATTTCTAAAACATCATTTTACTCATCTATAATGCTTCCTGGCCTCTTCTTTTCTGGCTTATGGGGCATTTTTTTGGCCCAGGAATGGATGGACTGGCCATCCTACCCTCCACTGACGTCAGGGATGTGTCTGTCTCTGGGCTCCCAAGTTCCCCAAAGAGAGTTATTTCTCCTGATTTAGATTCAGCTCTT
>NW_005344648.1:0-236 GCF_000412655.1 Myotis brandtii | reverse complement strand
ACATTGATCAGTTGCCTCCCACCCAACCAGGGATCAAACCAGCACCCTAGGCATGTGCCCTGACTGGGAATCAAACCCTCAACCTCCCGGTGTACAGGATGATGCTCCAACCAACTGAGACAAACCAGCCAAGGCAAAATTCAATAAAACTGAATGGTTGTGAGTGCAGGGTTTTGAGCCAGATTTCTGATTTTGAGTCCTGGCCCTATGCTTACTAACTGGGTACCAGAGACAAG
>NW_005344647.1:0-607 GCF_000412655.1 Myotis brandtii | reverse complement strand
AATTTTGTGCACCAGGCCTCTAGTTTAGTTATAAAATGTTATTTCTAATTCTCAAAGGTTGTGCCTTTGTGGTTTATGTCCTGAATGCCTGATTAATTGTAAAGGGAGTGGTACCAAATAGCGTTGTCCCAACTCCTCAGTTCATGCTCCACTCATTTTGTTCTTTCTGGAATGCACATTTGAGATTTCATTTTCTCCATCCACCTTGACAATTGTAGAATAAAAATATTAACTCCTTAGAATGAGCATTTATGACCTAGTTATATGCTCTACATATCTTAAGCTCAAGCCTTTTAAACGTGTATATTCCTAAATATTCCCCACATATTCTGTCTTATACATGCTTTTGCATAGCTATGTCTGTTTCTGGAATGACCCGTCTTGCTTCTTGTCTAGTTAAAAAATCTCCTTCTGAAGAATTCCACTCAGAAATCACTTTATTATGTAGCTTTCTCTCTTATTTTGAGACATATATTTCTATGTTTTCTATGGTTCTGTTGGTTTTTCTCATTTATGTGATTATTATTCTTTCTCTTTTCCACCCCATCTCCGCAGGGCTCCTGAACATCTGGAGAATGCTGCTAGGTCTATAAATGATAGCAATAGA
>NW_005344646.1:0-656 GCF_000412655.1 Myotis brandtii | reverse complement strand
ATATATATATTCAATTGCTAATCAAAACATAAATGTATACAATTATAAGAGACTCATCTTCTAATGTGAGGTCTTTAAATCCAGAATGTTGTTTCCAAAGTTAAGTCTAAAATATAACCAAAACCTTCATTTAAAAACATAAAACCTAGTTTAGCCTAATTCTCTGAATGAGGATTGATGAGCTAATGATCAGTGTCTTAACCTTTTGAGAATTAACTATCAGTGTGGCTCTGATCTGCACTGTTCTCCCTTTCTTTCTAGGTCTTCATTGGCATAAATAACACCAAAGCAATATCTATTTTAGGATATGCTGAAATCTGTTTATTTTATAATTAGCCAACTGGGTATGCTTTTCTCAGAGCTTTATTTCTGGCTGCCACTAAGCATATGTCTTTTTGGGGAGAGGGGGTAAGAATTCTATTAATTTGCAATTATAATTCAGAAAACATTTTATGCTAGGGTGAACAAGACAGAGATTGCAGCGGTTTCCAAACTCTGCTTTCAGAAGCCCCTTGAGTTCTATGGAGATGCATTGATGCGTGGCCCAATTTTAAAGAAACGTATGGTTTCTTTAAAAAATAAAATGGATACAAACTATGGATTTTGTCCAACTCTCAATTTAAAGTTCAAAAAAACTAAAGCCCAAAGGTATGCAA
>NW_005344645.1:0-1092 GCF_000412655.1 Myotis brandtii | reverse complement strand
ATACAATTTATAATTAGGTGAAGAGAATAAACATTAATTACACTTTTAATTGTAAATAAAAAAACACACACAAAACAGTAAGAGGACATTAGTATTTAGATGTGATTTAATATAAAAGTAAGAAAGGTTCACTGAAGAAGTTATATTACAGATAGAATCATAAAGGCAATTAGATATTACCTAGAATAAGAAGGTGGTGAAAGGAGGAAAGCATTCACTTTCTTACCCACCTCTTTATAATTCTTTATAGACGTACTAATGGCCCGGTGCACAAAATTCATGCACATTAAAAGGGGATTAGAGGAAATATTTTAATATTGCTATTTGCCCTTTCTCTATAATAGAAGTGTCAGAGATGAAAGAAAATTAGTAAAATGTATATGAAAATCTTCCTCCTGTCAGAGTCTGGGGTGGACGACAGGACCCAGAGTCAAGTCCCTGCACAACCCACCTGCGCCTCAAAATCACACGAGACCCAGACTTGGCCGGCCACCCACATTGGGCAAGATCCAGACCCGGCTGGTCCCACCCTTGTCAAGCCCTGCCATGCTGGGGGTGCAGTATCAGGTCCCCCAGCCCAGGCCGGGGCGGGGGGTGTGCCTTGAGGTCCCTTATCAAGCCCTGCCGGGTGGGGGACGCAGCCTGAAATCCCCTGTCAAGTCCCGTGTGGGCAGGGGGCATGGCCTGAGGTCCCCCATCAAGCCCCACTGGGTGGAGGGCGCACCTTGAGTTCCCCCTTCAAGCCCCGCCAGGTGGGGGGGCGCAGCCTCAGGTTCCCCGTCAAGCCCTGCTGGGTAGTGAGCAGGGCCTGAGGTTCTGGCCCGGGGTGAGGGGAGCAGCCTGAGGGCCCCTGGCCCAGCACTGGGGCGGGGGGAGGGGTGCACAGCCTGAGGTCCCCGGCATGGCACTAAGGCCAGGGGCGCGGTCTGAAGTCCCCCGGCCTGGCACCAGGGTGGGGGACCTCGCCTGAGGTTCCGTCACACCTCATGGGTGCGGGTTGTGTGCAGCCTTAGGTCCCTGTTGATTCCTCATTAAGGCTTGTTACGGGAACTTGTCTCCGCTGTGGGTGCAGCCATCTTTGTGGCAGAGTGA
>NW_005344644.1:0-351 GCF_000412655.1 Myotis brandtii | reverse complement strand
GGCCCAGTGCACTAATTCGTGCACCAGTGGGGACCTTGGGCCTGGCTTGCGGGATTGGGCTGAAACCAGCAGTCTGACATCCCTTGAGCAGTCCCAGATGGTGAGAGGGTGCAGGCCAGGCCGAGAAGCCCTACCAGTGCACAATCGGGACTGGGGAGAGACGTGAGAGGTTGGCCAGCCAGGGAGGGACTGTGGGAGGACTCCAAGGCATGTAGGAAACATCTCTCTTAATCCCTATAGGCTGGACCCCAGCAGCAAGCTAACCTTCTGGTTAGAGCATCTGCCCCTGGTGGTCATTGCACTTCATAGCTAGTGGTTGATCATTACCACATTACACTTTGATTGCTTGAT
>NW_005344643.1:0-1049 GCF_000412655.1 Myotis brandtii | reverse complement strand
AAATAAATAAAAATATATTAATAAATAAATAAATAAAATGGGAATACTGGTAATGCACCCTACATGAGGATTTTAGAAGGACTAAATAAAATAGTATATGTTTCTGGTATATAGTGCTCATTCAATGTGTAAATATGTGGTAGCCATTATTATTATTTTACTGGATTTGTGGCTGCTGAGCTTCTTGGATACATCTCCTGCCAACTCCATTGTAAGTTGTTTGAAGTTGGGGGAAGATTTTATTCAATTTCCTATGTCACAGTAGCTAACTGTGTTTTGCACAAAAGGCTACCAATTGATAGTTACTCGTTTGTTCTAAAAACATAACTACTTTTTTAAAAGGCTAATAAAGTCAAGATTATATCTATTTGGCCTTGTTTCACTTAAAGATCAGAACGCTTACACAAGAGGGATCAGAGGAGCAGCAGAAGCTGCACTGAAAACAATGAGAACAGTAGGTAACTCCGCAGGTTACTGCAAACATTGCTGAGAGCTGACCCGACTTCCTGACGGAAGAAAAATATTTGTATTCGTTTCTGCTCACTCTTTTGAGCTTCAAAAACATTTTCTCAACATTGAAAAGAGAAAGTGGTCTTCACCTAGGAAACTTTTACATGAAAAATAATTAAAAGTATTATCCCTTTCTATTCACCTGCTAAAAAGCAATTGAAAAGTATATCATTCACAATAGTAACAAAACTATAAATTACCTTGGATAAACTTATCAAGATGTGCAAGACCCCTTTAGAGAAAAACAGTAACATACTATGGAAGAATATTTCTAGTTGTGAATGAAAAGATACAATACTTGTAAGCACTCAATTCTCCACAAATTAATCTGTAAATTCAATGCAATCCTAATGAAACCCCCCAGATTATTTTTTATATTGCTTGGTAAGATCATACTATAAGTCATATGAAAGAGTAAATGTGATGCAGTCATCAAGGTAATTTTGAAAATGAACTAATTCTGGGACTTTTAATGTCCAATATCACACTTTATTAAGTGATCGTAACTTAAGCAATATAGTAATGGAACAGGAATAAGG
>NW_005344642.1:0-645 GCF_000412655.1 Myotis brandtii | reverse complement strand
GTTTTTGAAAAAAACACTAAAGAAGAAACAAATGATTCCAAAAAGTTCGAAAAAAGTCGATTGGCTATCGACGGCGGTTATTCCATACCGGAAGAACACATCCGAGGACATCCGACGCATCCTGAACCGCTACAACTTGAGGGTTGCCTTCAAAACGACAAACACAATCCACAAAAAACTAGTTCGGCTTAAGGACAGGCGCGCACAGGCAGACATTTCCAATATCATATACCAGATACAGTGCAAAGATTGTCCCGCGTCGTACATTGGCCAAACTTCTCGGCAATTAAAAAGTCGAATGAAAGAACATTCTCGTTGCCTCAAAAAGCTGCCAAATAACCCGAATGAATTGAAGCAACTGGAACGTGACTCCGCCATAGCTGCCCATGCAATTTACGAAGGGCATGCCATCGACTTCGACAAACCGAAAGTTTTAAGACAGGGGTTCCGAAATCATAAGGAACGACTCTTCACAGAAGCCATGCTGATTGACGCTGAACCATCGTGTGTGAATCGTTCGGACGGAATTGACCTGCCTGCCATCTGGCGTGACTCATTCCCTTGTTCACTTCACACATTTACACAGCTGTTTTGATAACGATCACTGCACACTCTCTGACCACCTGCCAACTGAGGTCATGTGAT
>NW_005344641.1:0-389 GCF_000412655.1 Myotis brandtii | reverse complement strand
AAACCGGCTAGGCCAGGACTTGGTTTTAAACACTGAGAAATATATATTCACAAGGAGCTGACCATTAGGCAAAAGTGAATAACTTTGTTTCTGTATTTCAACAGCTTAAAATGGAAAAGTAGTAAATAGAAAATACAGATAAAAATAAGAAGTGGAAAGATTAAACACAACCTTTCACTATTTCTCCTTTTACTATTTTCTTTTGATTGAAAATTTTCAATTTTCTCTCAAAAAATTAAAGGAAGTAGATGATGGGAAAGATACTCTAAACCCTGTTAGTACATATCCTGTGTTTGTTTGTTTGTTGTTTGTTTGTTTTGTTTTGTTTTGATCTTCAGTGCCTGCCTCCCTTGTCTCCAACACACACACACACACACACACACACACAC
>NW_005344640.1:0-202 GCF_000412655.1 Myotis brandtii | reverse complement strand
GCATCCTTCCTGGGTAGGCATCCTTCTTAGGTAAGCATTTTTCCTGGGTAGGTATCCTTCCTAGGTAGGCATCCTTCCTGGGTAGTCACCCTTTCTAGGTAGGCATTCTTCCTGGGTAGACATCCTTCTTGGGTAGGCATCCTTTCTAGGTAGGCATCCTTCCTAGGTAGGCATCCTTTCTGGGTAGGCACCCTTCCTGGGT
>NW_005344639.1:0-676 GCF_000412655.1 Myotis brandtii | reverse complement strand
GTCGCGACCCACAGGTTGAGAACCGCTGGTCTATGGGGTTTTAGTGGACACATCTAAGACCAATGGTGGTAGATTTTCTCCAGTGTAGGAAAGGTTAACAGAATTCTTCAACAACGAGATAGTAAGTTTCCTTTACTTATGTATTCAAAGGACGACTATCATGAATCAAGTACAGGAGATTCTTACACTGGGTAGAAAGTTAAAGTAGATGGTCTACTTTTCCAATACTAAAGCTCTGTAAGTTCATGAAAATCATAATAACTAGTCCCTCTTTATTTCCCAAGCAATATGATATCCTCAAAATTGCCAATGAGGAAATTCAAGTGGATGCTAAGACCCCAGTTGGTCATACAATTGTGCAATCAAGTTTTAAGTGTTTCTGATGGAGCCAGCCAACCTGAGACTGCCCATCTCCTTACTCATGGAGTTGTAGTTTTGGAAACTAAAATCTGTAGTAGGCAAAAACTGCTCCAAGCCGTGTGGCTTTCCAACAGGGTATGATTATAAAAGAGGCCAGAATTATTGTAGCTCAGAAGGGGAAATGTCAGCAGAATTTATTATCCTTATAAAACATATTCTTTGATCCTTCCTTCTACCATATTGCACGCCTGTTTCTTGGACTGTCTAGTGGTCAGTGAAGTCAAGATAATGTTGTATAGATCTCATTGCCTTTATT
>NW_005344638.1:0-952 GCF_000412655.1 Myotis brandtii | reverse complement strand
AGTCAAAAAGTTTGCCCACCCCTGCTTTAGACTGATTCATGGCAGCCGATCTGAAGGATCAAAGTTTGGGAACAGGGCAGCTGCTGGCGCAAGGACCTTCTGAAACTCTCCCAAGGTCAAGTCGGGAACCAACCTGACAACATCTCAACTTCCCTTTCAGTGTCTTCCAATAAGTACATTACCTACACTCCTAAGAAAATATTCGTTCCTAATGTGCACCTCATTTATTTTTTAAAGGTAAAGAAGAATATTTCAGGAACAAAAGGCCTTCTTACCATAAAGTACCACCATCTTTGCTTTGTAAATAAGGGTTCAAAAATCATATCCAATCAAATCGGTTTTGAGTTTGTTGTTGTTGTTATTGTTAATGTGTATTAATTAACTCTTAATTTAATTTTCAAAAATCTAATCTTTTGATGAAAATGTCATTAGCAGGAGCTAATGATGAATTCATATATGAAGCGAACCATTGCATAGCTCATTAAAAATAAATAGTATGGAGTTAAGTAAACTGTTGGAGAAAATTAATGAACATCAATTAAGTTTTATTTTTCAAGTTCTCACCTTGAATGCTAAATTCTTCATTTTCAAATAATCCCATCATTAAGTTTTGAAACATTTGCCCAAGCAAGTCTTTCAGATTCTCAAAAGTGTATAAATATTTTTGAGACAATTTATTCTGAATGTTCTTACTGAGAGAAGGCTATTTACTCTCTTGTGCTTTCTAGCTTTTCTGATTTTCTAGTGGTTCTTTATTAATCAGCGGAGTCAAAAAGTCTTTATTGAGGCTTTTCTATGAGTTCAGCTCCTGTTTCATTGAACTGCCTCATCACAGGGATTTAACACTTGTTGAAGAGTTGAAAAGCAAAGGTTCACCTGGGTGTCTGGCTTAGTGTTTGAGTGTCGCTTAAGAGTCAGGAGGTCATGGTTCAATTCCCAGCCAGGGCACATG
>NW_005344637.1:0-1395 GCF_000412655.1 Myotis brandtii | reverse complement strand
TGATCGATAGTTCTCTCTCATCAATGTTTCTAACTCTAGTATAATTTTGCCATCTCATAGCTTTACAATAATTTAATCATTTTGCTGCTGCTGGATATTTAGGTTTTCCTTACTTACTTATTGCTCTACAGCCCTGATGAGCACACATCTCTGTTGGCAAGACTACAGGTAAACAGACACTTTCCACTGCTGGTGGTGATTTATATTGACACAGTTTCTTCAGGTATTAAACCATTTGAAAATGTTAATGTCCTTTCCAGTAATTCAATTTCTAGGAGTCTCTCCAAAGGACCCCAGACTTTTTAATTATTTTCCGTGCTTTGAACTGTCTTTTCCTTAGGATCTAAACGCTCTTCCCACAGCAATGCTTATTTTTATGGCTTCTTCAAGAACAAGCGAATAGTTTTGTTTGACACTCTACTAGAAGAGTATTCTATACTAAACAAAGACATCCGGGAGGAGTCTGGCATGGAACCCCGCAATGATGGAGAAGGGGACAGTGAAGAAATAAAAGCTAAAGTTAAAGTGAGTTCTTCTTTTCCTAAGAGACTCTGGTTTAGTTTTTATGAACAATTTCTGTGACGACTCTAGGTAACATCCACTTCTATGTAAGTGTTGAATTCAGGGAGACTATCAAATACAAGCACCACGGCCCCTTTATAATTCTGGTATTTGGGAGAGATCCTCACTATTATACATGCTGACTACCTTGCAAGCTTTTGCAGAATGTACACATTAAAATTAGAAGCATAAGATAGGAAAATTCTTATGATTATAAGCTATCTTTAAAACAGGGGCTTTATCTTTATTCCTGATATGTTTATGATCAAAGAAATCCCACAGGCAGGATAAAGAGGAGATAGACATCTCATTTTTAGTTTCATTGAGACAATAATTATAGGCTCTGGCAACGGAGAGACTTGGATTAGAATCCTGGTTCTGTCATTTAGTAGCTGTGTGTCCTTGGGTACATTATGTAATTTGGTCAGTTTTCTTTTGTTTATTTAACAAATATTTATGAAATGTATACTCTGTGCTGAGATATTTTGCTTGGCACTTGGAATACAAACTTAAAGAGGCAAACCCTTGCTCTCAAGGAACTTATACAATCACAGTACAACATAGTAATTGCCACAGTGAAGCTATGTATACTGGATGCAGTGAGAACACAAGAAAAGGCATTTCTTAAATCTGACCTGAGAGTCTGAGAAAGCTTTTTCTGAGTCCTTTCCTGGATGAGGTCAGCTGATGCTGACTAGCAAAGTCTAAAGTGCTAAGGCTAATGGGGGGAGGGGGGAGACAATGATAAGAAACAACACAAATGTAATCAGTAGTCACCAGTATTTGTAGGTATGATCTTCTGTTGGCTTTGGTGTCATTCAGAGATGATTTTGA
>NW_005344636.1:0-570 GCF_000412655.1 Myotis brandtii | reverse complement strand
ATGGTTGACAGTACATGTTCTAATATATGCACACACATGGACACTTGTATACCCATGTTCTCACAAATTCTCTCACACACAAACTTAACAAAGGAGGTGCGAGGACATCCCTGGACACTCTGGTCAGTCTCCAAAGACCACCCCGTCACCCCATTTCTCCCCAAAATGCTCCCTCTGGAGCCCAACCCGAGGCTCTCTGCTGTTCATGGAACAGGTGAGGGGAGAAGCAATGGCCCTTCCCAGTCTCATCAACCTGTGACTCCAGCTGTGGAGGTGAAAGGCCAGGGCACCATCCAGACAACTGGTCTACCTGAACACAAGTCTCTACCTTTAGAGGCACCTGCATACCTGGGACCATGCAGCTGGCACCCCTACTGAAGTGAGCCCTATTGGAGTAGACCCCTGTTGTGTCTGCTTTTTCTCTGGAAGTCTTTCAGGGGCATTGGCCAAATGTAATATGATCCAGACTTATAAATATTTGATGGCTTACCTTTCCCAAAGCGCATTTGCAGCCATTTTATACTTTGATGCCCCAATGGGGTGAGCGCTCTCTACCATCCTTCCCCCGGC
>NW_005344635.1:0-365 GCF_000412655.1 Myotis brandtii | reverse complement strand
CCCCATGAGGGATTTGAGCTGATTCATTGAGCACTGAAACAGAACTGTGACCATTTCCCGAAGCAATGTTGGCCCAGGTTAGCCTGTGAAATTGAACTGTATGCCATGGATGATTTCAAACCCTGAAAGTAGAGGTGGATAAGCAACATGATACAGTGAGAAGGCATGAGCCTGGAAACCAGTCAGGTTGGTTCTGATCTTGAGTGATCTTGGGAAGTGTTTAATCCTGTTACCTCCAGGTTCCTAATTCACAAAATGGGGATAAACAACATGGAGTTCACAGGGCTATTATAAAAAGTAATGAGATAATATATACAAGGTTATGGGCCACTAGTACACAATAACTGGAAGTTCCTGTTATCATC
>NW_005344634.1:0-210 GCF_000412655.1 Myotis brandtii | reverse complement strand
GCACAAAATACAACACAACAAGGGACAACGTACCAGGTACTGAACACTAATATATTCACAATATTAATAACCCCAAATAAAGGTGACCACTCGGATTAAGATAATTAGGGGATAAGGCGGAAAGTAAAGAAAAAGATAAAAGAAAAAAAGGAAAAGAAAAATAAGGAAAAAACAAAAACAAAAAAGAAGTGCAAAAATGAAATTGGGAAA
>NW_005344633.1:0-687 GCF_000412655.1 Myotis brandtii | reverse complement strand
GTGACATTACCCAGAGCCGTGAACATGATGGTGTGTTGGTTTTTTTTTTCACTACACATACTTGTGATTATTTTCCTAACTCATTCTTTTGATAATCATTTTAAAAGACCTGTAGTATTGAATAACCCTCGAGCTTTCAGTAATTCTATTGCACTTATGCTGTGTTGGCATAGAAAGAGTTGAAGCCTGGTCTTCAAGCCAATTAGGACTTCTCAGTGACCTGACAATGTCCGACAGGGCTGAGATGGCGTGTACATTTCTATTCGCTTTATTAGTAATTAAAGCATAGAACATGGGACGTGGGACATGGGATATGGGATGTGGGACATGAAACATGGGACATGGAGCCCTGCGGTGTGACTTGTGCCTCCCCACCTCGATCTAAGCACGGCCCCTGGCCCCTGAGCTCTCACCACAGCGACTGGCACAGGACCTGCCCACCCGCTAGAAGCAGCTTTACAGCCGGCACCGTCTGAGCCAGCGGCTTCCAGGCATCGGATGGTACAGCCCAGGGCTGCCGTCCTGAGAACGGGAAACGAGACGATGCCCACATTCACGCCACTGTCTGCCAGGGGCACTTCCCAACCCCGGGCTCAGGTGGAGCCACGCAGACCAAGCGGCCTCACTGAGCGAGGAGGCAGGCATTGGGGGGAGTGGCAGGGAATTGGGGGGCAGGTGCATGGAACG
>NW_005344632.1:0-527 GCF_000412655.1 Myotis brandtii | reverse complement strand
GGGCTCTTGAATGGGACCTGGCCACCCTTCCTGTTCCTGCTCCCATCCTCGCTGGCCTGGACAGGGAAGCCTAACAACTTCCCCTGAAATACCCAGGAGCAGTTGAGGGTCAAAAGAGGCAACAAACAATGCAATAGCGAAAACAAAAGGGCGATGACAAAGATGAATGGGATGAAGCTAAGGAAGAGCTTTCCCAGGCTGCTTTCTGAACCGTTCTGGACACTGAACAAATGCGCTCAGACGTCGCCCGAGGGGCTGCTGGGCTGGCGCCAGAGCTGCTGGCTGGGAGGACTCCGGCCCTGGAGCCTCCTTCTTGTCTGTGGGCTCTGGCATCTGGGTGCTCAGTACTTGGGTGCTGCAGCTGACCAGGCTTCTGGGGTACTGCCTGGGCCCCTTGCACGGTCCCCCACCTCTCTTCCTGCCTTTTTGAGACTGCTTGTTAGGCTCCCAGGAGCCGCTCTGCTTCTCGCCCACTCAGTATAGCACCCCAACACTAAATAGCATTGATTAAGCAGCTATGTGTGCCT
>NW_005344631.1:0-283 GCF_000412655.1 Myotis brandtii | reverse complement strand
GAGCACAGTCACGCACAGAGAGCTGGCGGCCCTCCGCGGGACCAAGCCTTCCCTGGACATCGGCTGCTGAGCGCCCCTGCCCTGCCCCTGCCTCTACTGCAGGAGGCAGGCCATCCATCCGGCCGCACTCGTCCAAACGGCCAGACTGTGTGTCTGTGGGTCCTCACGGACAGAAGCTGCAGGTTCTGCTTGGAGGGGAGGGCGGGGGCTGCGTGCCCTGCGACATGGAGCTCTAGGTTTGGGGACGTGGGTGCCGTGAGGGAATGGAGGGTGGCAGGGGCTC
>NW_005344630.1:0-481 GCF_000412655.1 Myotis brandtii | reverse complement strand
CAGCTTCTCTTCACCTTCTATTCTTAGTCTTAGCACTCGTAAGGACAAGAAACTATCCTATATGTCTATGTGTGGGTGATTCATATCTGTCTCTTTTTAAAACACAAATTCCATGAGGTCAAAATTTTGTTGTTCACCCCTACATCTCCTGTGTACAAAATAAAGCTTGATAAACAATACTCATTTAATATGTATAGTATATGTTAACCAATAACAGGTGAGAGTTTTTAGTCTTTAAACTCTTTACTTTTTTATGTTCTCTCTGGGGATTTACTGTACATGAACTATTCACAGCTCTAGATGGATCTGTGTACAATTCATTTTTGAACCTGAATAAGCAATTGACTATAACTTGTCTATGCCCAAAGTTAAAAATATCCCTTATCATTTGGACTTTATTAAGGATACCTAAATAGTATATAAGGAGTTCAGTTCTAAATGAGGAATAACAGGAAACAGCATCAGATACCAACCACTTCAA
>NW_005344629.1:0-217 GCF_000412655.1 Myotis brandtii | reverse complement strand
CGCTCTATCCACTGAGCCAAACTGGTCAGGGCAGATTGTGGCATTTTTATTTTAGTATCCTTCTCACAACAAGGTAATTGAGCAGAGCAGGACCTCAATGTGTTTGAATGAAAAAATTACCTAATGAGATAGAGGTATACAGTGAGCACAGCACAATGGTTCTAAGATTGCAGAGTTCAGCCACGTAAACAAGTATGTGTGCTATTTTCACAAATTG
>NW_005344628.1:0-1191 GCF_000412655.1 Myotis brandtii | reverse complement strand
TTTTTTCTAAAACCTACAGCAAAATAAATGTAAGACACAAATATACTTCTTAAGTAAACCGAAGGCTTATGGACTTCAAATATCTGTACCTATAAAGCTGGGGATAGCTGTAGCTGGCCTTTGAGCTTTTATTTGGCTGATATCAAAGCCTATACTGCTTTACACATAGTGGGTGAGGAAGAATTCAAGCTCTTCTCCCTTCTCCTTTGCTTTAGTGAAACTTATTTCCAACAGCTCTTTTTTTGGCTGTACATCTGTAGTTAGGAATATTCACCAGTATGTCTATACACAGTCAAATCCTGTGTGCATATGCCTTTTTAGAACAATGGATGGTGTGAGTTCTAAAAACTAAATTATGTCAAGGTGTCTTATCAGGCACAGAGGTGGTAAGACAGCCCTGACCAGCCTGTTGAGACCTTCTAACTACCCTATAAGTCAACCTTAAATACCTACAGGAGCCTGGGAATTACATAGGATATGCAAATTAAAATCCCTATGAAAAATCACACTGCCTTCCATTGTAACGATTTCATTACTGATGGTAATGGCAGTTGTACCTCTGTGGGCTTCAGTAAAACCTTCCAGCACCTTGTAGAAACATGTGCCTGGTAATCTGAGATGGGAAGGAATCCAAAGTAGACATAATATATCCTATTACTTTCCTTTTCCCTTCCCTTTCTATATGAACCTGGAAGAGATTGTCAATTTATTTTCAGGAGTCAACATACTTTATTATTTTTTCCTTTGTTTAACTCTCTTTTACATAGTTAAGTCTGATTGACATACAAAATTATTATTAAGGGAAAAAATTATAATAATTCCTAATGAAAGGAGTCTGTTTACTAGTTTATCAGAGATATTCCCTGGTGCAAGTCTTGGGGCCAGGACTCCATGTGGTGATTGCTTTGAAGTGCTAGGTTTGATATTCCCAGCATGCATCATCCCCCTAGTCCCATAGAGCTCTCTTAGAAGTCCACAGAAGGATAGGGAATGCAGACAGAATTGCACACTGAGAGGATTAGGCTTCTATATTTAATTATTTTGTCCAAGTGAGGTATACTTGGAAGGGAAGAGCAAAGCCTATGTTCACTCTAACACATCATTGCTTCTCTATATTGAGCAATATTGGAACGTCACTCTCCACAGCTCCTGCCCATCACTCATCATGGAAGGGCACTGATGCTTACATAA
>NW_005344627.1:0-1114 GCF_000412655.1 Myotis brandtii | reverse complement strand
CAGAGGAAGGAGAACCATCTGGCTCCTGAGGACGGCGGGCAGTCGTGGAGGACAGCGTTAGGCCGCCGGGGCCAGGGCCCAGTGAAGGCCTGGCTTTCTGCAGCCGCCTTGGCCTAGAAGTGGTGGGAGCAGAACCCAGGCTGGCCTGGGAGATGAAGTCCGGTGCCCACAGTCGGCTGTCTGAGAACTCTGCTGTGACATCATTCGCTTGGCAAAGAGAACCCTGCAGCTTTTGAGCTGGGGAGGAGCCAGCCCAATCCCGTCATTTCACAGAGGAGGCAACGAAAGCCCAGAGAGGTGAGTGATACCCCCGGGGGTCCCTGAGTGGAAACCGGAGCCCAGGTGGCCTCAGAGAGAAGGGATCCTGGAAGTGGGGCGCTGGGGGCCCTCCCGGGGGCTGTGGTCCAGGGTGTGTCAGGGCTCCTTCGCTGGCTGATGCCACCTGCTGCCTCCCCTCTCTCCCCTTGCTCTCCACCCCTGCTGCTCCCTCTTGTCTCCGTCCCGGAGTGTGTCTAAGTGGGACAGAGTGTCCTTGAATTCCGTCCTCTATTGCCATCTAAACTGGAAACCAGAACCCAGACAGAGCCAGACCTCCCAGGGCCAATAAAATCTTCCAGCCGTTCCCTGCCCCCGCCTGCCATGCCACCTCCCTCACACAGCGTGGGCTCCGCTCACGTGGCCTGCCGGCAGCACAAGCACAAGCTGGGACTCCATCACCAGGCTGGCTGGGGGTGGGGGTGGCATTGCCCTGGCCTGGGAGCAGCTCCAGGCAGGATGTGCCCTCTGGTCCACAGAGAGCCCCACCCCCACCCAATAAGGCGGCCAGAACAGCACAGAACAACACGGGCACAGGGAGATGCCCGAGCAGCCGACGGCCTCCCCGAGCCTGGCAGGGCGGGCTGGGAACTGGCAAAGCCACCACCCCGTCTTCACCCCAACTCTGCTCTTGGCCCCTGGGCCAGCTGAGGCTGGGAATGCAGAGCCATTCCGAGGAGGCGCAGCCCTAGAGGCCAAGCGGGTGGACAAGAGTCAGAAGGCCATGGAGAGACACTGGGCAAGTCCCTGCCCATTGAGCTCGGGTCCTCGTCTATAAAACTGAGAGTCTCACCCAGGG
>NW_005344626.1:0-403 GCF_000412655.1 Myotis brandtii | reverse complement strand
CAGCGTCCCGCTGGGGTGCGCCTGCAGCCAGGCCTTGGCCTCGTCGTCCTCCTCGTAGTCGTCCGAACTCTCCTCCGGCTGGCTCTCGTAGTTGAAGTCCGTGTCCAGTTCCCGCGGCTCCTCGTCCTCCACGTCCTCCACCATCACCACCTCGTCCTCATCCAAGCTCTTCACCTCCTCGTCCTCATCCAAGCTCTTCACCTCCTCGTCTTCATCCAAGCTTTTCACCTCCTCCTCCTCCTTTTTTGCCTCCTCCTCCTCCTCCTTCTCCTCCTCCTCCTCCTCGAGCTCGCCGGGCCAAGGTAGGTCCTCCGGCTCCATGTTGGCGTCTCGCAGTCGGAGGCTGAGGAGGAGGGGGAGAGGGGAGAGGGGAGGGAGGGGAGGGGAAGAGAGCCGACTGGCG
>NW_005344625.1:0-946 GCF_000412655.1 Myotis brandtii | reverse complement strand
TGAATCTGTATTTCTAACAAGCTCTCCAAGTTATTTTGGTAAACACTGATTTAAGTCATGTTTTGTATGTTTCATTTAATTTCCATTTAAAAAAATAACTCTCCAATACTTTATTGTATCTACTCATTATGTTCCAGCCTGATTATTTTCTTAATTTAAATTCAAAAGGCTGAAATTGCTTGCTTACAGATTATGCACCTTTTAAATCTTTTAGCATATGTTGCCAAACTATTCTTCATCAGGCTGTAATAACTTGCATTTTTACACCGACAACTCTACATTGGTTGTCAGAATCAAAGGCAATCGGTACAAGATATTCAGATGTGCTTCCCTTTGGTGGCATTGTGCTTTCAGAGCAGGTCAAGAGTAGGGCTTTCATCTTTAAATCAGTTATAAGTTTTAACCTCTGTCGCTAGCAGAAAAAACTGTAGTTGAATTCTAAAGTGGGTCCGATTCATTTTGCAGAAAGAATCAAATATGTGAGTTAGATAAGAATTCCTTGTTTACTCCCTTCCTTATTCCACATGGTAGTATTGTAATTATTGACCATAGATTTATTTGAAAGTACAAATTTTACAATTCTTCTAATAGAATATTTGGTTATTCATTAAGCCGTATGGGATAATAATTAGAAAAACACACACACAGATTTTCAGACTCACCTGAATCAGTGGCGATGTCTGGAAATTTGCTTTTTTCTAAACCTCCTTAGATGTTTCTTGTGCACAGTCAGGAGACAGAACTTGGGCTCTTGCCCTCACTGCTGACTTTGTGGATGACAAAAGCACCCCAGGCTGATTCATTGTGTGGCTTTGTGGCAGTTGCAAGTGAAAGGCGAAGCTGTAATTGGAAGCCATGTGCCTGTCAGTGGCTACAGTGTACTTTCTGGTATTTCAATGCATCTATGACTAGGTCTATGTGTTTACCTCCAAATGGGCATTTTTAT
>NW_005344624.1:0-580 GCF_000412655.1 Myotis brandtii | reverse complement strand
GGCCATTGGGAACTCTTTCAGTTGGTTCCCATGTCCCTTTGTTATATTCCCATTTTTTCAGGTTGCTTTTTTTCCCCCCAGCACTTTCTTATTTTCTGGTCCTAAAAGATAGTTCAGGCTTATCTTGTATATTCCCTGCTGTAGACCTAGAATCAGCCATTGACCAGTTGATTTTTAAATCTTGCCTCAAAAAAATGTTTTTGTAGTAATGGGCTAAACAAACAAAACATCCATGTTTTGTCTCAGAGCTGTACTGTCTCTGCTGGCAGACTCTTCAGTCTTACTCTGTCCGACCTCACCTTCCTTGTTCTCTCTTTTCACCTCTAAATTCAGTCTGTTCTCATTTCATTAAAGTAGAGATGACTGTCCATGGTTCTCTTATTTAAGAGCAGTCATATATTAAGATAAACCAATCCCTCAGAAGGCAGGGTAGCAGATTCAGAAGAAATAGAGTAATCCTGAACCCGTCTCCTCCAAAACAGCCAGGTCCACTTGTAAACAGAACATACGGATAAAACAGGACTCAATTTGCAATAAAACTAGAACGTAGTCAGTGCCACAAGTAGGCAACGTACATCTG
>NW_005344623.1:0-970 GCF_000412655.1 Myotis brandtii | reverse complement strand
GGGGTGGGGTGGGGGTGGGACCAGGAGAGGGATGCATACAGCAGACACTGCAGCTCATCTGGGTGGGAGGAATGAGGCAAAGGCTAGAGAAGGACAAGACCCGTGTGAGAACCATAACCCTCATCACCAGGACAAGAGTGAAGTTTGGCTAACTCCTCCCTCTCTTGGTATAAATGGCAAAAAGTTCAAACACTTATAACTACCCTTCCTTCTATGTACTCCCTCTTCCCATCAGGACCTTCTAACAACCTCCATAATAGACGATCTCAAAGACGGTCTCTAAGTTTGGGGAAGTGATAACCGGGGCAGGAGAGGAGCAAAGTGGCAGTCGGGCCTCCCAGACCCTGTCTACCCTGGTCTTCAGATATGAATGCCTGAGGACGCCCGCGTGCCACCAGAACCAGCCGCGGCTTTGACACCCAGCTCTCCCATCCTGTTTTCCCTGGCAAATCTTCTGAACCATCTCTCCCCTCTCATACTTGCCATTTAATCCTTAACCCTCCACAATGGAATTATCACGAGTATTTTTGTGTTGCTAAATCACGTGGACTCTTCCCAGTCTCAGCAACATTTGACACTGTTGGCCAGGCCTCCTGCCTACCCTTTTGACATCCAGACGGCGCTCTCTCCTGGCGGCTCCTCCTATTCTCTGGCGTCCTCTGTCTCCTTCGAGCACTCCTTCCTTTCAGCTACCCTTTAAGTGTTGGTGTCCCAGGAGGTGTGTCCTCAACCGGCTCTCTGACACTGTCCGTGTCCGGAATGGCGTTTGCTCCCACATCTCCCCTTACCGCCGACTGACTGACATTGTCCAACCTACCCCTTTGGTCAGCTCTGCTCTGATTCACACCCCTTGCCCCCAGCTGCCTGTGTGGCTCCATTTGGATGTCGACAGCAGCAGTTCTCAGACCGTATTCCGCACAAAAGTATCCCTCAAGAAATTTTTTTTAAAATATATTTTATTGATTTTTTA
>NW_005344622.1:0-238 GCF_000412655.1 Myotis brandtii | reverse complement strand
TGCATCGTCATACCTACGATAATGTCACAGCCATTTTGACGTCATAGGCACCATAATGACGCAGACATATTTAAGTCATTGCATATTTAACATCATAGCCATTTTGATCTCATAGCCATTGTAACGTCATAGCCACTATGATGTCATAGAAATTGTGATGTCATAGCCATTGTAGTGTCATAGCCATTATGATGGCATATACATTGTGACATCACAGAGACTATAACATCATATATAT
>NW_005344621.1:0-479 GCF_000412655.1 Myotis brandtii | reverse complement strand
TTGCAGTCCGGGACCCCTCAGGGGATGTCCGCCTGCCTGTGCAGGGAGCAGGCCTAAGCCGGCAGTCAGACATCCTTCTCACAGTCTTAGTCCGGGAGCTCTTGCTCCTTACCACCCATCTGCTCACTGCTCCTTAGTGCTGCCTCAGAGGCAGGAGAGGTTCCTGCCACCTTGGCTGAGCTTGCCCAGCTTCTGGCTGTGCAGCGCTACCTCTGTGGGAGCGCACTGACCACCAGGGGGCAGCTCCTGCATTGAGCATCTGACCCCTGGTGGTCAGTGTGCATCATAGCAACTGATCATTTGGTTGATTTGCATATTACCCTTTTATTATATAGGATTGTGTTAAGAAACAGGCCTTGATTGGAAGGCAATCATATAAGAGTTATTTCCTATTTCAACAAGAGATAGGATTATTCTGCAAGAGATATACACAACATTCAATAAAATAACATCATAGCAACAGACAATAATGATCAACT
>NW_005344620.1:0-773 GCF_000412655.1 Myotis brandtii | reverse complement strand
CCTCTCTGAAATCAATAAAAATATGTTTAAAATTAATAAATGTATTGCAGTCATCTTGACCAAAATTCACATGATCAAATTAGTGATTGTGATCATACAATTCATGGCTACTCTGGTCATATCAACTAGAAATAGCCCCAATATGAGTAGGAGTTCTCCTTTCAAAATGAAATATGTTAAGAGGGCCTTTTGGAGAGCTCTTAAAAAGCAACAGTTCACACCAAAGAGGTAAAATGCATGAGACCATGCAGTAAATGTCACACTGATTCTTACCAAAAAATAAATCCATGAGAAATTTATCGGTGTCATCCAGTTTCAAAGGTTTCTTGCCATCATTCCCACCTTCATCACCATCATCGCTATTGTCACCACTCTCATCACTATCTTCTCGGATTGCAAACTTCTTTTCTCTCTCATCTTTATAGAAAGTTTCAAGGTGATTATAGGCATCAATCATTCGGATTGTGTCATTAATTTGCAGGGCCTCATTGTACTTCCTCAAATGTTCTGTACAGAGACGGTCTTTGCGATTTCCTTCTCTTGCAGCTATGAAAGAATACAGTATGTAGAGTGAAATAATGATCAAACACCCCCCTTAATACTGCGCTGTGGACTTAAATATGTTTATTATACGACTCTAAAATAGGTTTCACCTTATTTCTGAAATGAGAAAGCAAGACTCAAAATATGCCGAGAGCTTAAAAACGGGGCAAGTTTTCCAACTCCGACACTTGCTGTTTGAGTTCTGCATCAGCAAGAACACATACCTGATC
>NW_005344619.1:0-243 GCF_000412655.1 Myotis brandtii | reverse complement strand
CAAAAAACTACTAGACTTAATAAGTGAATTTGGCAATATGTAGGATACAAAATTAACACCCAGAAATCTATGGCTTTTTATACACCAATAATGAACTCACAGAAAGAGAAACTAAAAAAAAAACACGATCCCATTTACCACTAGAGGCCTGGTGCACACGAAATTCATGCACGGGGGGAGGGGGAGGGCCCTCGCCCGGCCTACAGCCTCTCCAATCTGAGACCCCTTGGGGGATGTCTGACT
>NW_005344618.1:0-212 GCF_000412655.1 Myotis brandtii | reverse complement strand
AGGCCTGTGGGGAAGTGAGACAAAAACCCGCTGTCCCACTGCAGTGGGGCCCGGGACAGCCCCATCCTCTGATGAGACGGCTGTGCCTTTGCTGGGTGACCCGAAACCGGGCGCTGAGACCCCCTCCCCCTCCCCGCTCCCTGGGGACTGTGTCAGCAAAACCTGTCCTCACCCATTGAACCTGCCCGTCAAGCCGCCCGTGGCAGCAGCAC
>NW_005344617.1:0-942 GCF_000412655.1 Myotis brandtii | reverse complement strand
ATTGATCTCATTTCTTATTTTCTCCCTTCTTTCTGCTTTCTCTTAGGTGAATTAGGTATTTTTATGATTTCATTTTATCTCTTTGTTGGCTTATTGGCTATCCTTAGTTGTGCTATTTGTGTTATCATTGTCCATTTCCTTTACCTATGTTATAAATCCCACAATACATGTTTTCATTTTTCTTTAACTGGTCAATTGTATTTAAAAGAGGTTTAAAAGTAAGAAAAATCTTATATATTTTCTCATGTAGTTACCATGCCTGGTGCAGCTCTCTTCAATACTCTGTCCTACAAACTCCAACTGCCTTGGCCTCCCTAGACTTGAAACTGTCTTTTTAACTCAAGGAGTTTGAATTCTTTCTTTTTGCACCATATTCTGAAAATTGTACCCTGGTATACCTGCTTTTCTTTTGTTTCACTGAATATCTGAAACCATGTCTTAAAAATATAAAGGCTCTGGATCATTTTCTTTTCTCCAATGAATATGTTCTTTGCTTCTGCTAAGGTGTTGGGATAAAAACAATTACTTTAATCCAATCAGTGACTCATCTGACTAGTGGGTAGATTTCAATATTTTGTAAGACCAGGTCTATTTCTGCGCTAACTCCCTCAGGTACAGTCCTTTCAGGTCCCAGATGAAAGCTTAGGGTGTTTGTATTAGTCTGGATCCTCCAGAGAAACAGCACTGATTTTTTATATAAAGAGATTTATTATAAGGTTTTGGCTCATGTAATTATGGAGGCTGAGAAGTCCCGTGATCTGCAACCTGCAAGCTGCAGACTCAAGAAAACGATGGTGTAGTTCAGAGGCCCAACAACCAGACAGCAGATGGGGTAGATGCCAGGCTGAGTCTGAAGAACCAAGAGCGCCAAGGACAGGAGAAAATCAAGGTCCCAGCTCAACACTCAGGCAGAGAAATTTCAACCTCCCGCTGCCTCTTTGT
>NW_005344616.1:0-755 GCF_000412655.1 Myotis brandtii | reverse complement strand
CAGAGAATGTAGTATATTTTAATATGCTTTATTATTTAGGAAGATATGGTTTAAATACCATTTGATAAAGTGATTCAAAAGTTAGGTTTTGAGTTTAGTTTATTTTGATTCTTGGTTTTAATGGTTGTCATAGAAGTAGTAGATTTAAATGGGAGAAGTTCAGTGTATAATACAACATGAATAAATTCTGGGGAGCTAATGTACAGCATATAACTATAGTTAACAATACTGTATTATTTACTTAAAAGTTGCTAAGAGAGTAGATTTTAAATGTTGTCACCACACTCATACACAAAATAGTAATTATGTGAGGTAAAGGTATTAACTAACATTACTGTGGAAATCATTTCATTTTTGCAATATATGTATGTATCAAATCATTATGGTGTCCACTTTAAAGTTATACAATAATACATGCCAATTATATCTCAAAAAAGCCGTAAATTTTTTAAAATATGAAAATAATGGAAGAAATCTTTCATTGGTTGCGGTTAATGCAACACGATATTCACTTTTAAATTGCATACACCATTTATGCAAAGATTTGTAGATGGAATTCATCTTTTAAATTCTCATATCCTCTGGGAGTCAAGAATTTATTCTTTATAACAAAAATCTAGATTTTGAACAAATGGTATGAATATCAAAATGTTTTCTTTGGACTAAAGTGACATAAGCTTCTCTTTTTAAATGCTGATACAAATTTTTATAGTAACTGCACATAAGGACAGATATTTTAAAAAATTTGTTTTCTC
>NW_005344615.1:0-567 GCF_000412655.1 Myotis brandtii | reverse complement strand
CTGGTCCACAGGTCGATGCTCAACCGTTGAGCCACACAGGCCAGACGTCCAGTCTTATCTTTATCTTGCTTGCATGTATCAGGGTTTCCGTTTTGCATTCAGAGGCAGTTAAAAGCACAGCTTTGGGAGTGAAACTGCCTGTTTACTATATTCCTGTTCTGCTGTGTGACTTAGGGGGAGTTCCTTAACTGCTCTGCCAAGTTCTCCTATCTGTAAAACGAAGACACCGTCTTCCTCATAGGCTCGTTATTATGTATTAAATTAATGAATCTGCCCTACAGTTTTTCTCTTTGTTATTTTTACTTTTAATTGCTGATTATATGGGTGATGTTTGTCTTCCCCACTAGATTTTAAGGAACCGTGTTATTTTCTCCCACCATTGTAGCTCCAGACCCCAGCGCATAACAGGCACTCTATAAATTGTTGTTGAAAATAAATTTTTAAAAAAGAATGGTTTAAGTCGAGGTAACAATGCATGCATGCCTGTGTGTGCACTGAAGTCAGCTGCATATTCTCAGTTATCAGTCACGGTCACTAGATGGCAAGCTTGTCCCAGGCAAGGCAAAT
>NW_005344614.1:0-224 GCF_000412655.1 Myotis brandtii | reverse complement strand
ATTGATTTCAGAGAGGAAGTGAGAGGGAGAGCGAGAGGAACATGAATGAGAGAACCATGGATCGGCTGCCTCCTGCACGCCCCCTACTGGAAATCGAGCCCGTAACCACGGCATGTGCCCTAACGGGGAATCGAGCCATGACCTCCTGGTTCATGGTGGATGCTCAACCACTGGAGCCACACCGGTCGGGCCAAACTTCTCCTTTTGATAAGGACACAGTCATA
>NW_005344613.1:0-341 GCF_000412655.1 Myotis brandtii | reverse complement strand
CTAGCGGTGGGGTATCTGAAGCTGGCTCGTAACCTGATTTTTAGCTCGCAACTCAAAGCAAAAAATCGGTCGGGAGACGGCGACACTTGTAGGTCAAGGCCCCATGGTAAATAGCTTTCCAAGGCCTAGAGTGGTGAGCCCTCCCAGCGGAGGGAATAGGCAGTGGGACTGGCCTTTGAGCTCTTGGCAGCTGATTTAGGGAAACCCCTTTCTTAAGCCACCGCTCTTACTGGTCATGTGGCGTGGCTTTAACTCTGCTCCAGCACAAGATTTGAGCTGAGAGAAGGAGGCTTGGGGAATGCGGTGAATAAAATGGCAACATTCTGAAGGGAAGAGAAAAA
>NW_005344612.1:0-976 GCF_000412655.1 Myotis brandtii | reverse complement strand
CGGCCGGCAGGGAAGGGAGCAGGGAGGGGAGCAGGGAGCCGGCAGGGCTCCCTACACATAGGCATTATATGAAGGGCTTCTATACATATCTCATTTAATTCCCATGCCTTAAGTGGTAGGTACTATTATTATCACCATTTTACAAAAGGAAAAATGGAGGCACAGAGGCCTTACGTAACTTGTCCAAGATTGTGTAGCTATTAACTTGAATTTGTTCCTAGGTTTGTTACCTGACATCTGAAACCTAAGCTCTTTCATTAGTTTTATTTATCTTCTATCCCTTGCATTTAATAGGGGCTTGATATATACATATTTCCCCAATATTTTATTATAAAGCTCTATAAGCATTTAGAAAAGTTAAAGAATTTTATAGTGAACAACCCCCATATCCTAGATTTTACAATTAGCACTATCCTTGCTTTATCACATATTTATCTCTTGATCTATACATCAAGCTATCTTACATATTTTATGCAGCTCAAAGTAAATTGTAGACATCAGTATACTTTGCGCCAAATACTTTAGTATACATATCATTGACGAGGGTTCAATACTTATTAACAATTCTTTTTTCTTTTGAGTGAACATTTCACACAATGAAATACACAAATTTATGTGCACAATTTGATGACTATTGATGAATATATACACCTGTCGATCCAAACCCCTATCCAGATAAGTAACATGAGCATCACCCTGGAAAGTCTCCTCATGCCCTCTCTCAGGCAATCCCCACCGCCATCCATACCCCCACCTCCCAAAGGTATCACTGTTCTGATTTTTTTTCCAGCTTAGGTTGGTTTTGCTTATGCTAGAACATCATATAAATAGTACTATACCAGCCCTGGCCAGTGTGGCTAAGTTGCTTGGACATCGTCCCCTGCACCAAAAAGTTGCCAGTTCACTGGTTTGATTTCCAGTCAGGACACATTGATGCTTGATTCACATCGATGTTTCTCCCTCTCCCTTCCTCTCT
>NW_005344611.1:0-306 GCF_000412655.1 Myotis brandtii | reverse complement strand
TAGAAAGCCTCCCAATCTATATCAGATCCTGAGTGAGTGCTAAAAGTTACATGGTTACATAGAACAATCATCTTTTTAAAAGAAGAATGTGTCACTATAGCAAAAAAAGAAGATGACCTTGAACAAAGAAACCTGATAAAGTCTGTGGCCTCTCCACCCTTCCAATAACATTATATTAACACTAGAGGCCCCGTGCACAAAATTTGTGCACTGGTGGGTGGGGGAGGGCATCCCTCAGCCTGGCCTGTGCCCTCTAGCATTCTGGAAGACCTCAGGGGATGTCTGACTGCCATGGAGGCGGGAAAG
>NW_005344610.1:0-216 GCF_000412655.1 Myotis brandtii | reverse complement strand
TCCATTCAACCAATCAAAATGTAATATGCTAATGATAGACTAAGACCACTCAATTGCTTGCTATGACATGCACTGACCACCAGGGGGCAGATGGTCTGATCGATAGGTTAGCTTGCTGCTGGGGTCCAACTAATCAGGACCGAGCAAGATGGGCCTAACACCCCCTAGAGCCCTCCGGTGTCCCTCCCCGGCTGGCCAACCTCCTGCATCCCTCCC
>NW_005344609.1:0-313 GCF_000412655.1 Myotis brandtii | reverse complement strand
GCCCGCACCCCCAATTCGTCCCCTTACCCCGAAAAAAATTTTTAAAGGCAGCCATCGAGCCCTAGCTGATTTGGCTCAGTGGGTAAAGCGTTGGCCCGCAGTCTGAAGGGTCCCAGGTTCGATTCTGGTCAAGGGCAGGTTGCAGACTCAATCCCCAGCCCCGGTCCCAGCGCCTGCGGAAGGCAACTAATTGATGTCTCTCTCACATCGATGTTTCTCCCTTCCACTCTCTCTAAAAATCCATGGAAAAATATTCTTGGGTGAGGATGAACAACAACCAAAAAAATAAAAATATAAATAATAATAAATAAAA
>NW_005344608.1:0-1193 GCF_000412655.1 Myotis brandtii | reverse complement strand
ATAATCTTGCTTTCTTAGATTGTTATTCCTGTTGTAATTTTAGAATTGGCTCTACCTACAGCTGGGGTGCTTAAAGGTGTAGTGTTCCCAAATTGGTTTTGAGGTCTGTATGTCCTTCTGTGCTGGGGAAACACAGATTCATACTCTGGGATGCACAGCTCTGTGCAATTGATGATGATTGCCTTTCTGTTCCATTTTTGTCGTCACAGGGAAAGTCTTGCATGAGGAACATATTGAGCTCTTGATGGAGGAGTTTGCGTTCCTGAAAAAAGAAGTGGTGGGGAAAGACCTGCTGAAAGGGTCTCTTCTCTTCACAGGTCAGTTTTAGGTGGGATCACAGGTCACGTGTAACTGGTGGGGCCAGAATGCCAGATGGTTATTTCCTAGCTCTCTAGAGGGTGAGCTTGGATTTATTTCTACTAAAGACTCTCTGACTGAGGCCAGTTTAATTTATTATGCACCTACAAACAATAAAATTATCTAATTTTTCTTTTTGTTCTCAAATGAGACTGAATTGCTTGGTGTGCTTGGGTAAAAAGTGTATTAAAAATCGTAAGCATTGTTATGCCATAGTCCCCGTCTACTAAGCAGAGTTTTGCCTCATGAAATCTTAACAAGCTGGAGATTATTTTTTCACAGGAAGTTGAAAGTGAAACCTCTCTTTTAAAAAAGGATGAAGGGAAAGGTTCTTGGAGAGGAGAATGTCTCTTTGTGGAGCAAATAGAATATGCTAGCCCCCCTTTCCTCCCACAAGTTACTGGGACATTGACTGTGGCCAAAATTTGGATCTACTATATATTTGGCTGTTTATTCTGTCTTGGTAGTTCTTTAAGCACCTCCATTAGTAACAGGAAATGAGCCTCCTAGAGCCGCCTCCTCTTGTAGTCACCTTTGGATGGACACCTTGTCTTTCCACACCCTTACCTGGGTTCCTTGTCTGGCCACATTCCCTGAGAGCTTTCATGAAAGAAATAAAACCCTGATGCGGCCTGGCATTGCTTTTTTCCCCCATTTCTCAATTGGCAAAAAATGTATGGGTGGACCTGGTGATTATTATGCTGAACATAATAATCAAACAAACCAGTCAGAAAAATACAAATCCAACATGATCTCACTTACTAGTATATGTGGAGTCTAATGATTGATTGAGTAGGTAGTGATTTTTTTAAAAATATATTTTATTGATTTTTTTA
>NW_005344607.1:0-282 GCF_000412655.1 Myotis brandtii | reverse complement strand
ATAATCGTACAGGTTACAGGTCATGCGGGCTGTGGGGGGGGGGGTCACAGAGGGGGACCTCTGGGCGCCCGGGACCAGACCACAGGCAGGAGGGGCTGGGGTGGGAAGAGCAGGTGCCCCTGGGACGAGGTCGTCTCAGCCACGAGGTGGTGAGTCCCTCCATCGTGACGGGCGGTTCCGGAAGGAAGATGGGCCGCATTCCCAGGGGGGCTCCCCGGGCCCAGGCGGCGGCTCCCAGCCGAGCAAGGCGGTGCTTCTACCCAGAGCAGAGCTGTCACGGGT
>NW_005344606.1:0-209 GCF_000412655.1 Myotis brandtii | reverse complement strand
AATGGATCTCTGATGTAACCCGAGGACCTACTGTAATCACATCTAGCCAGATATATAATACAGGGTGTGGCAAAAGTAGGTTTACAGTTGTGCATAAGGATAATAAACTGTGTTTTGAGTACTCAGAACTGTAAACCTACTTTTGCCGCACCCTATATACAAGTCAGGGCTTCTCTATTTTTTTAAAATATATTTTATTGATTTTTTAC
>NW_005344605.1:0-200 GCF_000412655.1 Myotis brandtii | reverse complement strand
TGTGCAGCCAAGGTTGAGAACCACTGGTCTAGATGGTATTTAAAATGGTGAGACTTTATCGCTTTGAAATTTTCCTCCCACGTTCCGATATTTCCTCTTCTGGGGCGTAAGGGATGCTACGTCCGTTATCTTCCATCCGTCCCTGAATTCCATCAGCTCTTCTGTCCACATGCCGGTCAGTCCCGTGGCCCCGTTTTCCC
>NW_005344604.1:0-510 GCF_000412655.1 Myotis brandtii | reverse complement strand
TTGATGTTTCTCTCTTTCTCCATCTCCCTTCCTCTCTGTAGTCAATAAAAATATTTTAAAAAACCACAACAAACAAACAAAAAACTCTGCTGCCTGAGGGCTAGCTTCCATTCAGCCTGAAACTAAGTGCCAAATGAGAGTCCTCACCTTGGAATACTGACAAGTCTTGGTACATCCTCCACAGTGGGGGACTAATAAAAATAAACCAAGCTGTTTAGACAATCACAAAGGTTTGAGAGATAACCAAGAGCTAGGGCAAGGTTGAATGATAAGTTTCATCACCTACACAAGGCCACTTCTTCAAGACAGAGAGGTAGCTATTGTACCCAAGACGTAGAAGAATCTTGAATATCCACACCAAGACACAATATAAGTTAAAGATAGAGAATCATGAGAGCAGAAAGAGAAAAACAACTTGTTATATGCAAAGGAAATCCCATAATGCTATCAGCAAATTTTTCAGCAGAAAAAATTTTTTTAATCCTCACCCAAGGATATGTTTTATTGATT
>NW_005344603.1:0-205 GCF_000412655.1 Myotis brandtii | reverse complement strand
GTTCGATTCCCAGTCAGGGCACATGCCTGGGTTACAGACTAGATCCCTGGTGTGGGGCGTGCAGGAGGCAGCCTACCAATGATTCTCTTATCATTGATGTTTCTATCTTCTCTCTCCCTCCCCTTTCCTCTCTAAAATCTATTTTAAAAATTTTTTCAAAAAAATTCGGACCTCCTTTCCTGGGAACATGTCCCAGTCCAATTTA
>NW_005344602.1:0-328 GCF_000412655.1 Myotis brandtii | reverse complement strand
CTCTGAAATCAATAAAAACATATTTTTTAAAAAAATCTATTGGGTACCCAAACTTAGAGAAGTTTCAAATATGCCCAGAATTCATATTAATCAGGCACAACAGGAGTTGGTAGTGAACAGAGAAAGGGTTCAGATATTGTTAAGTAGAATCTATTATAATAAAAGCATAATATGCTAATTAGACTGGACATCCTTCTGGATGAAGCCGGGGTGGCGTGATGAGTAAGCTTAAGTCTTTGCGAATGAGGTAACTAACTTCCCTAGAGTTACTTGAAGTATTAATGGAGGGTTGCTTCATACTCTATATACTAAAGTAGGCAAGTATTTC
>NW_005344601.1:0-358 GCF_000412655.1 Myotis brandtii | reverse complement strand
CCTGATTTGTAAAGATCTCCCTGGTAGCTGTGACTCTCTCCAATTTGAGGCCCAACACCGCACAACCTCTACCACTCACAAATTCTGCCTGAGAAAGAACCGCTATTCTAAAATTAGGGAGACATAGAGTTCCATCACTGGTCCCACTCCCAGTTCTTACACTTCCCAGCTGGGCAACCTTGGGCAATTGACTTCACCTCTTTGAACCTCAGCTTCTTCATCTGTGAAATAGTCATGCCTGATCCACAGGGGTGTTGTGAAGCAGCATTCCCAGCCCTAACCAGTTTGGCTCACTGGATAGACTGTTGG
Source organism: Myotis brandtii (assembly GCF_000412655.1). Lineage (NCBI taxonomy): Eukaryota > Metazoa > Chordata > Mammalia > Chiroptera > Vespertilionidae > Myotis > Myotis brandtii. Next base: position 49 of record NW_005344601.1, on the reverse strand, counting down.
CCTGCAGACCAGAGGATCCCAGGTTTGATTCCAGTCAAGGGCATGTACC
>NW_005344600.1:0-200 GCF_000412655.1 Myotis brandtii | reverse complement strand
ATACATATGAGCATAACCAATGGACACAGACAGGGGGGTCAGGGGTGAGGGCATGTGCTGGGGGGTAGGAGTGGCCTGGGAGGCCAATGGGGGGAAAAGGAGACTCATGTAATACTTTAAACCAGCGGTTCTCAACATTTGGGTCGCGACCCCTTTGGGGGTGAAACAACCCTTTCACAGGGGTCGCCTAAGACCATAGG
>NW_005344599.1:0-330 GCF_000412655.1 Myotis brandtii | reverse complement strand
AGACAGGAAATTTTGCTTATCACTATAGTCCTAGAATTTAGAAAATAGAGATGGTTAATACATATTAATTGAATGAAAAAACTGATTTTCCTTATGAATTTCTGTTAGCTTTCTAACTTCTTCATGAAAGATTAGACTGGTAAACATGATGATAGATGTGAAACAATAGTATTTCATACAAATAACATGTTTAAAATCCTGTTGTTGATAAAACTAAAGATTGATTTCTTGTGCATGCACATGTCCAACAGCAACTGAGTCAAATGTTATTACAAAGATAAATACAAATTTCCCCAAGAGTCAAACAAGTTGCAACTATCATGAATCATC
>NW_005344598.1:0-228 GCF_000412655.1 Myotis brandtii | reverse complement strand
ATCCTGGCTAGGCTGTTGATCAACTGAACGCTGTCTCTTTGTCATTCCTTCTTCGTCGACTCCATCCACACCTTTGGGGACCCCTGGACCTGCTGGAGTTGGACCCCAACATCTGGCGCCCGAATAGGACTCTCTCCCGTAGTGAGTGCCTCTGTGCTGAGCACAAAACCACGAAGATGAACCCTTTAACAAAAGTGAAGCTGATCAATGAGCTGAATGAGCGTGAGG
>NW_005344597.1:0-229 GCF_000412655.1 Myotis brandtii | reverse complement strand
CCAAGCAGGGACCCTCACCCCATGAGGGTGTGGCCATGGTGGGAAGGGGCTGATGACAGTTTGCAGGCTGGCCATGGCCCCTTCGGGGTGGGGATCCCCCCTGGGGTGCCTGTCCACCTGGGTGAGGGGCTAATTGTTGTTTGCAGGTTGGCCACATCCCATTCAGGGTGGGGGGTCCTGCTGGAGTGCCTTGCTAGTCTGGGTGAGTGGCTGATGGCTGTTTGCAGGC
>NW_005344596.1:0-211 GCF_000412655.1 Myotis brandtii | reverse complement strand
GATCGAACTGCAAACCCCCTGAGACCAGGTCCTGGCCACCATGTAGATTGCGGGCACCTTTCAAACTGCAAACCTCATGAGACCGGGTCCTGGCTGCCACGGAGATCGTGAGCACCTTGCAAACTGCACAGGTAAAATCCCATGAGAACGGGTCCTGACCGCCAGGTAGATCCGGAGCACCTTTCAAATGCAAACCCCATGAGACTGGGTC
>NW_005344595.1:0-508 GCF_000412655.1 Myotis brandtii | reverse complement strand
CATTCCCGTATCTGTCATCTGTCTTCCTGCCAGAGTCAGCTCCTAGGGTAGGGGCGGAATCCTGGTCTCTGGTTTTTTGCTGTGCCGTCAGCACCTAGAACAGCACCTGGCATTCTCCCCAGATGTTGTGGAGTCTATCAATGACCATAGATAAATGAACATAGATGCATGAATGCCAGTCCCCTGATGCAGGCAGGAGGCTCCCTGGCTGGTGCCCGCCCTCACTGGCCTCTGGCCCAGGTCTCCTGCCCAGAGCCACTGCATGGCTCTATTCCTCACCGATTTAATTTTATGTGTTTGGCTTTTCAGCTTCAGCTCAGTGGGCACAGCAGGGACAGGTCCCCAGGGGCCTGTGTCTGAAGGCAGGGCAGGTACTTCAGCATTTTGTATTTTATTTCATCAGTGCATTTTCAAATTAACCTGCTTTAGAACCTGTTTCAGTTCTGGACTTAGTTTATGGTCATCTATCTCATTTTTTTTTCTTGTGCACGTACTCTTATTTTTTTTT
>NW_005344594.1:0-206 GCF_000412655.1 Myotis brandtii | reverse complement strand
TGCTCCAAGCTCACTTTGCTCTAGTGTTTAGGAGATCTGTCTGCCACCAGAAGTATGATTCCCAGCATTCCTGGTGCTCCCTGTGCTGGGAGCGACCAAGGGAGCCATGGCCCCCCAAGCCTCCGGCTCTTCTGCTCTGCTCTCTGCCTGGTGACCAAGGGAGCCACACCCCCCCAAGGGAGCGACTGAGGGAGCAACCGAGGGAG
>NW_005344593.1:0-768 GCF_000412655.1 Myotis brandtii | reverse complement strand
AAAAAGTATACCAGGAAAATATTAACTGAAACAAAATTAAAATAGCTACTTTATTATGGAATAAAAGACATTTGGGGGAAAATTATGGATAAAACTGATAAAGAAGAGTCTATCGGCAGCTTACTACAAACTTGTGTGCACCTAACTTTATAATCTTATGAAATATATTGCAAAACTCAATAGAATTACTGGTTGAAATTGCTAAATCCATAATCAGAATGGGAGTTGTGGCCAAGGGTCTCACAGAACCTGATTGATGAAGTGGACAAAAAGGAAAGTTACAGACTATTTAAATAATACAGCTAATCTTGATTATATACACACATGTGCAGTCAACATATTCACTGATAAATAGAAGATTAAAACAATTATTTATAATTGGGCCACAAAGGAATTCTCAATTAAACACAGGAATTTATATAGTAAAGACCATCATTGCTAATAACATTATAGATAAAATGAAAAACTACCTATGCTCCCCAAAATCATACATTTGGAAATTAAACTTACATTTGTTAAAAAAAATCAGTGTCCATGTTATGATCCTGTTATATAAATATGTGTGTGTGCACATATGTGCATAGTAACACATGAAGGACATTTGTGAAGAGTGATTATCAACTGTAGACGGTCATTTCACAATGGTGAAATTTAGGATTTTTTTAATGTTCTTTATTATTTGTTTTAGTCATTGCTATTCCATTGAATATGGCTTATTTACAGAATTCTTGTTGTGGAAATAATTCTAAATATGTTTTAAAAGTAAAT
>NW_005344592.1:0-921 GCF_000412655.1 Myotis brandtii | reverse complement strand
AAAAATCAATGGGAAAATATCCTCAGGTGAGGATTGACAAAAAAATTAAAAAGTGAAAAAAATTTTAAAAGGCACCTACCTGGTGGCAGAACCTGGGACCTGGGGTGGGATGTGGCAGGGGTGTGGGTATCGGGGGAGGCACCCTACGCAGGCTGAGTCACCTTTCAGGAGGAAGGCAACTATAGCAGAGTGAAGCAAATCCTAAATCCCATCACCCAGTTGTAGTTACCATTCAATCTAGGCCTTTGGCAGCTCTGGCTCACCTGCAAGCCTTGGCTAACTGAACCCGTAGCACCTTTGGATTCCAGTGCACCAGTTACAAGCAGTGCTTGGTGAACTCCTGATACTGGCTTGAGCATTTTACTGTCCATCTTTAGTTCTTTCATATTTGGAAATATTTTTCCTAAGCTGCTATAGGAACTCATTGTACAGACATTTAGAGAAAACCTGAATGCAGTCCTGAGCATACTTGATACCTATTCTAGTTACTATTTCAACTCAACAAATTACCTCCAAATTACCTAGTGGTGTAAAACTACAACCATTTTATTTTGCCTGAAATTTGGAAGGTGAAGAGTTTGGGAACGGATCACTGGGTATTTCTCATGTGGGGTTTCTCCTGAGATTGCAGACAGGTGTCAGCTGGGCAACAGTCATCTGTAGGCTCCATGGGGTTGGGTACCTGATGGCTTGCTCATTCCCATGGGTGGCCGTTTATCTGTCTGCCAGCTGGGAGCTTAGCCAGGCCGTGGCCTCTCCAGCATGGTTGTCTCAGAGCAGTTGGACTTTGTAAATGGTTGGCTTCTCCCAGAGCAAGCATCCCAGGGGAACTAGGTGGAAACTGCATGACCTTTTATGGCCTCGCTTTGGGCGTAGGGCAGAGTCCCTCCTGCTGTATCCATTAGTCAAAGGTGACATAAG
>NW_005344591.1:0-274 GCF_000412655.1 Myotis brandtii | reverse complement strand
AGATAAACTGGTTACCCACAGTAGTTCAGTAGAACTCTCTTCTCTCACAATATCTCTTTTCCTTTCTTCATACACACACACACACACACACACACACACACACACGCACACACACACATACTCATACACACTGATCTCCACCCACACTGCTCCTTTTTCAGCTTATTCATGGGCTAAGTTAGCTGTGCAATTTGCAATTTTAAAAACAGCAGAGAAGAAGAGCATAAGAACAGTTTGCTCAACCCAGGCATGTGCCCTTGATGGGAATCGAACC
>NW_005344590.1:0-653 GCF_000412655.1 Myotis brandtii | reverse complement strand
TTGACGATGTTTCAATTGCTGTGTGATCCTGAGAGAGCCGCTCCTCTGTGAGCACCTCACTTCTCCATATGAGAACCAACCTTTCCTGGCTCACCTGGACTGAAACATCCCCGTGTCCCATGGCCTTGCAAGCTAACAAGGAGGCGCTGGATGGGCTCACACTCCCCAGTGCCTCCCGGGGCTGGGGGCTGGGGGACTCCCAGGGTGGTGGCTCATTCAGAATTGGATTATCAAGGAGCGGCATCCTCATGAGCCCCTGGAAGGTCAGCTGTGGGCCTCAGCCATTCATTCACTCACACAGAGGGCATTGAGCAAACAGGACCCAGGGCCCGGCTCTGTCCAGAGACTGGGGAAGCTGTAAAATGAGTAACACGTGGCTCCTCAAGTCAAACTCAGGAGCAAAGTGTAGGAACTGGGTTAGTGGTCCCACCTGGTGTCCCTCGTGCAGCGATGGTAGGTAGCCCTTGGGAGGGTTCCTTGTCTGGCACTCCCGGCCCTGGAACAGCACGCACTCCCACGCTGACCAGTCCCTGCGCAAGGCGCCATGGTGGGAATCAGACTCTGAGAATCTACTTCAGAGACCAACTGCAAGGAGAGCGTGCTCTGAGAGTAGGCGGCTGGGCGCCTTTTCCCAGAGTGAAGTTAACAAAGGG
>NW_005344589.1:0-765 GCF_000412655.1 Myotis brandtii | reverse complement strand
CAAGCAGACATTTTACTTATTACCTCTGAACTCTACAGAGGTTCCCTTCTATACCATATTTCTATAACTGCATTACTATTTTATTATTTCTAGTTCTAAAAATACAATGAGGTGTGTCTTCGTTCAGGCTGCTGTAACAAAGTACCATAGGCCGAGTGGCTCATAAGCAGCAGAAATTTACTTCTCACAGTCCTGGAGGCGGGGACCTGAGACCAGGGGGCCGGCGTGGTGGGGTTCTGGTGAGGGCCCTCGCCTGGGCTGCAGCTGCTGACTTCTCACTGTGTTCTCACATGGCGGAAAGAGGTGAGGAGCTCCCTGGGGTTCCTTTTACAAGGGCACTAATTCCATTCATGAGGGCTCCCTCCTTGTGACCTGATCAACTCTCAAAGGCCCCACCTCCTAATACCACCAGATTTTGAACATATGAATTTGGGGGGACACAAACATTCAGTCCACAACAGGTTGTATTTTCAAGGATGAAAGCGAGTTTTTAATCCAGCTCCTTGGTGGGCCATTGAAGAACCAAGTATCGATGAGCTCTCTGTATCCCCACATGTACGACTTCAGAGGCCTGCCCACAATATTCAACAAACATCAACTACCTTCTTATTGCAGAACTACAACCACTTCTTGCCTCCCAACCCACAGATCTATGATCACGTCTTGCCTCCCACCCCCACCCCCATACTACACCTTATCTCCCTGACATTCATAACTGGCATTTGAGGATCAGATTTTGGAGTTCAGACATTGTTCTACAGCTTC
>NW_005344588.1:0-703 GCF_000412655.1 Myotis brandtii | reverse complement strand
AAACAAAACAAAACAAAACAAAACAGGCTTCTGGTTTGATTTCCACTCAAGGCACAGACTTAGGTTGCAGATTGGAGCCCCGGTTGGTTGGGGCGCAAACGGTAGGCAACCAATCGATGTTTCTCTCTCACATCTCTCCCCCCCTCTCTCTCTAATAAAGAAACTAAACCCCCCCAAAAAGCACAAGAAATCCTTTTACTAAAGAAGTTCTAGGCCTGAGGTGTGAGTGCCCAGTTAGGAATTTATGATCAACTCCTTGAAACCGTGGGCCACGGGGGGACCTGTGAGGTCCCTTTCCGTCACTGAACTTGTACATATCTCCCCTTTCCCCCACGCCGATCAAAAATGGTTTCTGAAGGCCACATACATGTAAGAAACATGTTTGGTGTCACTCAAGCGGTGAACGTGTGTGTAAGGACTTTCACACTCCATTGCGAACACGAGTGCACTCATAGGGCCGTTCATCCATCCCTCAGAGTTCCAAGTACAGGTGCGCCATGTCCTCCCGCCCCTGCTTTGGGAGACACGAAGGTGAACGTGGTCAGGCTCTTGATCTCAAAGAGTCTGTTGTTTGTAGGGAAGAAAATAAATCGCTAACGGACAGCAAACGGGGATGTGTCCCAGCAGACGCTGTTGTGTCCGCCGGGGCTGCTTCCCCCGTCCAGCCGCTGCAGGGGTGGCTGCTCATGGCGTACACCTGCCC
>NW_005344587.1:0-795 GCF_000412655.1 Myotis brandtii | reverse complement strand
CGAGCTCAAAAGGTTCGCCATCACTGGTCTAGTGTGTGACATCCTGGTCTTCATCATCCTGGTTCTACATCATCCTAGTTCTATGGCTGAAGGTCAGCAAATCTCCTGGAACTCTACCTGAGTAACATCGGTGACCAGCACCACCACCGTCAACACTGCAAGCAGACAGCAGAAAAGCCGTAGTTTATAGAAACTGATCCACATTATCTGGCTGTGTCTTGATCACCCATGGCTAACACCATGCTACCTTCACTTCTCAAAACTCCATGTCTTTATTTTTCTGAGCTGCAGGTGAGCTTTCAGTTTCATTTGCTTCTTCTCTGCTAGCATCCTTAAGAGTTCTTAGTATAAAGGAGAAGCTGGGATTTATTTAAGCAGCACATTTTTCTTCAGAGGACTCCATTTTGCAACAGTATCAACGGACGTAGAGGGTATTATGCTCAGAGAAATAAGTCAGTAAAAGACAAATACCATATGATTTCACTTATATATGGAATCTTTTTTGGAAATTTCCAGTTCCCAAGAAAAGATGCTTATTAGAACTAAAAATTAAAATGGACATCTACATTTCTTTCCAATGTAAATTCCTGATCTCAAGCAATTATAACAGCAGCCCTTATCTTGCCACATGCTGATTTTTTTTTTTCATTTTTATACCATTCTTCTTGCTGCACATTCGCCTGCCGTGCGAGCTCTCTCCGTGCAGGGGGGTGACTGATGCAGAGCTCAGGTGCAGTGATGCGGGCCGCTTACCAAAGTCTTTCTTTTTTTTTTTTTATTGCTTAAAGTATTACA
>NW_005344586.1:0-1034 GCF_000412655.1 Myotis brandtii | reverse complement strand
GTCAGCGGCAGATCCCTCCCTGGTCGTGACCAAAACTGTCTCTAGATATCGCCACATGTCCCCTGGGAAGAGGGACGCTGACCCCCTCTTGTTTGAAAATTGCTGCTCTGGGAGGATTTGGGGAAAGTCAGGAGCCATCCGCGAAGACCTGCGTTGAGGATGAAGTGGGAAGTTTTACACCCTGCAGTGCCTTCCCGGGAGGCAGTTGTGCACTGCGGCAGCCCTTAGATCGCAGCAGAGATGCTGTAGATCTGCTCCCACTGTCAGCTTCCCAGAGGGCAGGAGGAATAGCTCTGCTGGTTAAAAAATACAGAGGGAGAAAGATGGGGGGAAGGAGACGGAGGGAGGGAGAAAGCCCACGACTTAAAACATGACATCTGAATGTAGGCACCAGTTGATCTAAATGCAACAAAATCACACCATCAGTACCAGCCCGGGGCCCCCCAACTCCCAGATGACGGAGGCCTACACAGGGCTCTGGCGTGGCTCCACACGTCTTAGCCGTGGTTCAAACTAGACAAACCTGCACGACAGACCTGGGAGGACCCTTAGAAAGCAGAGACCTGCGCGTCCTGGGTTGTGAGCGTGTTGCCTACTCGCTAAAATGTATCTGGAACCCCAAACCAGTACTCAAGGTCACCGGTGAACATGCGCAGAGCGGCAAAAAGAAACCGAGTCACCCAGTGAGACAGTTCCCCACTGAGGCCAAGCAAGGTGCCGCCCGGCTTCCTGGTCCAGCTCTCAGACCGGGAACTGGTGTCCTTTCTGTGGTCTCTCCGGAGCCACGTTTTTCGCATCCTTACGCTTTTCATTGGCGCCTCTGCTGCTGTTGTTTTTGTGCTTTTGTTTCGTTGATTGATTATGCGGTTTAAAACGGCCCCGGGGAGTAGGGCTGAAGGGCTGTGTAGTGCTCCTAAAACGCACGCAGGCCGCCACGTGCCTTCCAGAGGAAACACGCGTGTTAGAGAACCTCTGTTCGGGCATGAGTTAGAGCGCTGCTGGCCCTGCGTCCGATGTTAATGAATCAACGATAT
>NW_005344585.1:0-1675 GCF_000412655.1 Myotis brandtii | reverse complement strand
TATTTGGTGTTTTCTCAGAGATTAAGTCAAACATTTATTTTTAAATCACAAGCCAAGGAGTCCTGGCTGGTAATATGTTGGCAATATGTTGACTTTCCGAACGCACCTTCTCGGACTGGAGGCCAGAGGCTGGCCCAGTTGGGGGACGCCTGAGACCCTCGGCCAGTCCTCAGCTTGGGTCCAGGGCAGGGACATCCCGGCCGCACCCCGAGTCCTACTGCCCAGCTCTGTTTCCTTGACTCAGATGTGATGCCAAACAAAAGAATTCGGGTGTAGACATTTTCTTCTTGCAAAGAGTCGTCATGAATTTTTAAAGTGCGCAATATTGTCCTCAACAAAACACGTAAAAAAAATGGGTTGTCTGCTCCTAATAAATATTTTCTAGATTAAGTATTTGTAATGTTATCAATTATTTATCTTTATATGTGGAAGGTGCATAATTTGTAATAATAAAATGTAGAAAGGGTTTTAATTTTTCTGCACAATATATGAAATTGAGTTTTTACTAATACATGAATAAATTGACTCTAATCCCTTCCCGTCGCAGTGCACGGTATTGTTTTAGGTATAAATCTCTTATTTTATAGATGTTTTCAAAAATCCATCTTCAATATTTCAGGGTCCACGTAAATCTCGGTAACAGAGAGTTTCATTCAGCGGGTTCCCGTTTATGGGCTTGTCGCTCTCCCACGTCCCCCTTGAATCATCACCATGCGTGTCAAAGTCACGCCAGGGCTCCATAAACACAAATGTTCGTCGTTTACAAAATAGATGCTGCTTTGTCTGGAATGAGGCGGCGCACGGCGCACGGCGGCAGGAGGCGCAGCGCCTGGCCCTGTTGCGGGGGTTCAGGGCACCGGGCCTGGTCACTGATGGGCAAGAGTGAGGACCAACGCATTCCTCACAGCAGTGGGTCTCAGCTAAAGAAGCACATCAGGGACACTTAGTGACCCAGAAACTAGGAGAAAAGTAGAGGAGGTCCCTGTGCCAAGAGGTCACTGAGGACAGGGAGAGCTGGTAGTGAGGGCCGATGAGAAGATTAACAGATGGAAGAGGGAGTGGGACCAGCCCTCAGAACTGTAAACTCCACAAACCTCCTAGGCATGGGGCTCGCAGCTCCCCCGAGGAAGCCGACTGAGTCCAGAAACTGAGCACCCAGCACTTGTGCTCTACTGGACACTGGGCTCAGGTGCATAAGGGAAGCCCTGTCTCCTCATCGGAGTGGGACATCTGGTGGTGACTTACCCCAGGCCTGGCTCAGCCAAGCCCGGAAGGCTTCCTGGAGGAGGTGGCGCAATGTGGACCAGGGCACCCAGTTGTGCCACCAGCTTGCGGTGTGACCCCAGCGAGTCTGCCCCTGCTCTGGAACTTAGTTTTTCCACTTGGAATCACAGAACTTGCGTTTTAGTCCCCATGAGGCTGTGTATAGGCCACAGGGCCCGGCTATCAACTCCCATCTCAGAGTTCAGCTCCTCTGCAAAGTGGAGTTGATGGCTCTGCATGGGATAATGTTGGGATGGCTAATGCCCCAGGCATCAGGGGCGGGCTCATGGCCCAGACTGGGCCAATCACAGTACCTTCTGCTTGCTACATCACAGTGATTGGATAAAGGGAAAGTCATGTGACCTGAGCCACACCTATTGAGATGCTTCCCTGGAATTTTTCAAACTGAAGC
>NW_005344584.1:0-609 GCF_000412655.1 Myotis brandtii | reverse complement strand
GCGCGCGTGTACACACACACACACACACACACACACATTCCCGCCCACCAGATAAACACACACAAGCCACACACAATATACATGAGGACACAATACGGTGCTGCATGTGCATGTCGATGGGTGCACACTGTCTGCTGGGCACACGCAAATGTGCTCACTCACATCCACTCCCGGGCACACAGGCGTGAGAGGGAGAACGTGTAAAAGGCATTTGGGCAGAAAGCAGGACTAGAGACATTCACCCTCCGACACCTCTGGGTCTGGAATCCCAGCTCAGGCATCGGATAGGGGCCAGAAGTGCTCCCAGCTGGTTCCTTTCTGCGAAGTGTGGTCAGCTGCTTGCTTAGGGGTCATTGCGAGGGTCAGAGAGAGAAAAGATGCCACAGTGTTCGGTTCTTAGAAAACAGACTGTTTATTTTCCCCTGAACAACAAGCCTTAGCTATTCAGAAAAGTGGTCAGTTGGCAAAGAAAGATGCCTTTGTTGGTCCCAGGTTGGAAAAAGCTTGGCAGGAGAAGAACTCAGAGTCTCACAAATTGGCATTTTAAACATTAAAATTGTACCATTCATTAACATCCTTCTATTTTATAGGTAAGATACAATCTACTTT
>NW_005344583.1:0-251 GCF_000412655.1 Myotis brandtii | reverse complement strand
CTGGCTCCTAACTGCTGGCTACTGCCTGCCTGCCTGATCGCCCCTACTGGCCTCCTGCCAGCCTGATCACCCCTAACTGACTCTGCCTGCTGGCCTGGTTGCCCCCAACTGCCCCCCCACTTGCCTGGTCACCCCTAACTGTCCCCCCCCGCCAGCATGGTCACCCTTTACTGCCCACCCTGCTGGCCTGGTCGCTCCCAACAGTCCCCCTCTGCTGGCCTGGTCACCACTAATTGCCCCCCCCCCCTCCC
>NW_005344582.1:0-513 GCF_000412655.1 Myotis brandtii | reverse complement strand
AAATGACTACAGGTTTTCTATAAAATAGAAAAGAAAAATGAACAGAGCCTTAGAGACCTGTGAAACACTGTGAAGTGTACCAACATACATAATGGAAGTCCCAGAAGGAGAGGAGAGAAAGGAATAAAAAGAATATTTGAAGAAATAATGGCCAAAAATCTCCCAAATTGGATGAAAACCATTAACCTACACACTCAAAAAGCTCAACACACTCCAAATAAGATAAACTCAAGGAGATCCGTACCTAGACACATCATAAACAAACTGTCAAAAGCTAAGGACAAAGAGAGAATCTTGAAAGCAACAGAAGTGATTCATCATATATAAGGGATCCTCAGTCAGATGAATAGTTGAATTCTCTTCAATGTCAATATCCTGGCTGTAATATTTTCTATCAAAATGATAGAAAGATGTTACTACTAGGGGAAACTGGATAAAGTGTACATAAAATCCCTTTTTATTATTTCTTACAACCTCATGTGAATCTACAATTATCTCAAAATTAAAAATAAA
>NW_005344581.1:0-695 GCF_000412655.1 Myotis brandtii | reverse complement strand
TGTGCAGCCAAGGTTGAGAACCACTGGTCTAAGCAATTTTTGCATGTTTTTGAAGTGGTGTGATTCTCACTATTACTACAAGTACAGAGACACTTTACCACCACATTCTCTGATGTTTAACATTAGCTACTCTGCCATGTTACATAAGCAAGGAAAAGCTTAAATTCTGGTCCTTGCCACACTAGGCCTTTGGAACTGCTAGGCAGAGTTCCAAAAGAGCTCTGCCTAGCAAGTTTCTGAATCTATTTAGCCTCAGCTACAACCATATGAATCATCAGCCTACATTTGTATAGAAAGCACTTTTCCATTTACAAAGTGCTTACATGTATTTCATTTCATCTGATTCTTCTAATGCACCTGGCTGGCAGTTATTAGTGTTTCCACCTTAGAAACAAGGTAACCCAGACTTAGAGAAGATGAACCAGACCCAGAGTCCAATGACAGCAAAGGAACTAGCTCCCATGCTCTGGGCTCCCAGTCCAACTAGTTAGGTACAAATCAATTTCAGCTCCACTAAAAGTCAAGGGTCATTACAGAAACCCTGGTATAATGTCGACAGCCCAAGACTTGGAAGCAGGACACTTGGGCTGAGTCTCAACCCTGCTACTTGTTAGGCCTTAAGCAAATCACTTACTTGAGTCTTAGTTTTATTATCTGAGAAATGAAGGTAATGACTCATGCCCTACCTAATGCCC
>NW_005344580.1:0-1609 GCF_000412655.1 Myotis brandtii | reverse complement strand
TGTGGCCCTCGAGTCAAAAAGTTGGCCCACCCCTGCCTAGACCTACACCTACCTTCCTGCCTCATGCCAGGTGAGATGGCTCAGTGAGGGAAACGCATTGCTGCAGACCATTGCCCACCAGGACCACCAGCAACAACTTACGCAACTGAGAACCAGACGGCTATCTTACTCTAAAACCAGATTAAATGTTCTCCTTAGACCCTAAAACGCCAGGGGTCATTCCTGCACTCCACACTTCCAGCCTGTGGGGAGATCCAGGGGTCTTGACTGACTGCGATTCAAATATCTGACTTTTAAAATGCTTACAATACCCCATGTGCCCACACTACTAGGATCCTCTCGGGGGCCCATGCATGTGAGCGGCCCTGAAGCTTGGGCTTCATTAGCTTCGTGGGAGCAATGCCTGATCACACCGTGGGTCGTGGCTAAGAGGGATTGAGAGTGTAGAGTAATCAGGCTGCCAGTGCCTGCTATCTGTGTGCCCTGGGCAGGCTCGGGCACACGGGAGTCTGGTAGGGAGGAGAGGAGGAAGCCTGATGCAGATGCCACAGGCAGTAGGGAACAAACCTAGCTGCAGGGTGTCTGACCCAAAGAAAGGCAGCCGGATTACTTGCTGTCAGATCTCACGCGTCGTGGTAAACTCAGATAGGAGGGCCCGCAGAAAGCCAGCCACTGCAGTGTGGAAGGAAGAACGTGAGCTCGAGAGTCTTGGAGGTCTGGACTCCAATCTTCTTCTATATGCCCCCAGTAGCTGTGTGACCCTGGGCATGTTACTTAACCTCTCTGAGCCCCACTTCCCTTATCTATATAAAATTGAGAGTGATATCTACCTTTTCGGGCTGTTGAAAAAATTATTGGGAAACTAAAACATATAGATGTGCCTGGTTCACAAGTACCAAACTTCAGTGGGCTTCCTTCCAGGAGGCAAGCAAAACTCAAGTCAGGATGGAAACATTCCCACAGATCTTCATCATCAGCCAGTTTGTAATAAGATCCAAGCTTATGGTTAGAGATATAAGAAATAGAAGCTAGTCCTCTGATTGAAAGGATCTGCAGGGGCCAAGATGGATGTCAAGATCTCAGCCAGGGTCCATGAAGCTCAGGATGGGCCTGCATTGGTGGGGAACCGAAGTAGTAGGCAGAGAAGCTGGGCCAAAATGATTTCACATATCCTCTGTCTGCATGGAGGGAGGGAGGGAGGAAAGACAGACACCTGAGCTCCTAGGCCCCCACCAGGGCATCAGCACACAGGCACGGGGTGGCAAGGCTCGCCCCAGAGCTCAGCAGCCCAGGCTGCTAATGTGCAACCTGCCAGGGCCGGGACCGACACAGGCTACAGGTGGGAGGCTGCAGACCCTGAAGATCCTCCAGGCTGAAAAAGATGGACCAGCCAACCCCAGAGAACCTGGGAATACCTCCCTCTGTATGCTCACCAGCATCACAAGATGAACAAAGGATGACAATTAAAACCTACAAGATCCTCCATTAAACAATGGAGAAGCATCACCTGGCAAAAGAAAAGAATACAGTTTTTTAAATGGTATTGCTTCCAACCGCCAGCACTCGTTTAGCCTCTGAAGAGGAAAGGGTCTCCTCTTTATTTCTGATT
>NW_005344579.1:0-348 GCF_000412655.1 Myotis brandtii | reverse complement strand
TATTAAGTAATTGGCTTTATGCTAGAACTAGATGTGTGCAGAGCAATTTATATCACCCTCTACCACAGTTCTCTAATACAGGTGTCATATCCTAATTCTACAATAAAACAACCAGTTGAAATACCTTGCTCACTATCTCAGAGCAGTGGAGCTGAGATTCCCAGGCAAAGTGCCCAACTACCTGTGTACTGGGCACCGAATCTGTGATTTACACATTTCACTATTGAACTCTACACTGACATACACTATGCACCAATCAGAAATACATGCCCAGTTCTCTATGAGCTCACCCAGGACGTTAGTTACTCAGAAAAAAATCTGTGTGGGGGGAAATTAACTTCCAGTTTA
>NW_005344578.1:0-280 GCF_000412655.1 Myotis brandtii | reverse complement strand
TGTTAAGTCTTGACACCCTGGATGCGTGGAGAGTATTCGTATAATTTCTACTTACCTGGGCGATGGAAGGAGGCTTTGGTTACCTATCTGGGACTCCTGGTAGGCATTCCATGAAGCTAGAAACAGGCTTAGAATAAAGCAGGAGAGGTTTATTGTTGGATCACGGGAAGTTTTCTAACCACCAGGATCATTAGACGCTGTGGGACCTTTTCTAAAAGGCTTCAGGAAAAGAAGAGACAAGGATTGGCCCCAGGTTGTATAGCCATGTCTTGTGAGCAAA
>NW_005344577.1:0-213 GCF_000412655.1 Myotis brandtii | reverse complement strand
TACATTTTTAAAGAATCAGCCCATCAGAAAGAAAATCTCAAAATGGAATACTACGAAAAGAATAGAGAAAATTGAGGTGAAGAAATTATCAAAGCAATAAGTCTAGGGAAATTCTCCAAATTGGAGGACATGAATTGTCTGACTGCTCAGGTTACCTAGTTCTAAGTAAATTAATAAAAATACATCTATAACAAGGCCCATGGCTCCAAATTT
>NW_005344576.1:0-503 GCF_000412655.1 Myotis brandtii | reverse complement strand
GAAAGGGACTTGTTATCTCTATTTTATAGAAGAGGGAGTAGTGACCTACTCAGAGTTAAAAAGCATATTGCTAGAAAAACCTTTGTTTTCTATTAATTACTTGGACTGATGATCACTAGTATATTTTTTCATGCAAATATTTACTTAGTTCAATGTAACAAACATAAAAATCTCAGTAAGCAGCAATGGATTTATATAATAGACCTTGCAGCAGATAAAATCGCCTACTATGTGCCATTACATCTATTACATTTTCATTAATGAGGTTTTTTAAAGGCATGGCATTTTTGTGGATTGCATGTTCTTACCTACTTCACTAAGAAGTAAACAATGATGTGATAATCGCACACTTTTGTGTACCAAGGTATAGGGGCCAAAGAATGAATGGAAGTGTAGCACAAGGACCTTGAATGTAAAACTTCAAAAACTACTTTTGAGCTATTTCTGCATTAAGATGCCTTACATGGTATAGTGGGAAAATACTAACGTTGGGCCAAGGACTT
>NW_005344575.1:0-939 GCF_000412655.1 Myotis brandtii | reverse complement strand
ACGCTCAACCACTGAGCCACGCCAGCTGGGCTCCCTGATATTTTTTGTGGGTCAGGAGTTTGGGAAGGTTTGTGGGGTTTCTGGCTCTGGGTCTTTCATGCCACTGCCGTCAGACAGTGGCTGGAGCTGGGACAGGTTGTGGCTGGCCAGGCATTTCTCTCTTCATAGGTCCTCAGGGAATCTCTGGGTGGGCTAGTTGGGCTTCCTCACAGCATGGTGGCATCAGGGCAGTGGGACTGCCTATGTGGTGGCTCAGGGCTCCAATGCAAATGTTCTGGTGAGCAAAGCAGCAGCTGCTTCACCTTTTATGACCCAGCCTGAGACGTCATCACCAAGCGTTACTTCTACCATAATCACAGGCTCGTCCAGATTCAAGAGGAGGGAACCTGAATCCACTTTTCAAAGGGAGGATGGTCCAAGACCCAATACTGGAAGAGCACGCTGGTTGGGAGATCTTGCAGCCGTCGCTGGATATTCAATCTGCCACAGCTAGTGAGAGGTGGGGCTGAAGTTCGAACCTGGCAAGGCTGACTCCAGGACCCCAAGCCCTGCCTTGCTGCACAGTGTGACCCCCTGAAAAACACAGGAGCCCAGACCCAAGACTCTTTGCAAATGCAAATGGCTATGTTCGTCTCTGTGGTGAAAGCATCATACACTGGGTGGCTGAAAAGAATAGGAATTTATGCTCTTAGAGTTCTGGAAGCTGGAAGTCTGAGGTCCAGGTGTCGGTGGGGCCATGCTCTCCCTGAAGGCGCTCAGGAAGGCTCCTGTCTTGCCTCTTCCAGCGTTTGGTGGTTGCCAGAGATCCCTGGTGTCCCTTCACCTGTAGACACATCATTTCAACCTCGGCCTCTGTGTTTGTTTTTTTAAATTTTTTAAAAAATATGTTTTTATTTGAATCTGAGTCACGGCACCAAAATATAGTTTTTATTGATTTCT
>NW_005344574.1:0-241 GCF_000412655.1 Myotis brandtii | reverse complement strand
ATAAATACAGAACTTATTAACATCATTGTTCTGTAGTTACACTTGCTATCTGTGCTGAAGCCACACTGGTTTATAACAGCGCCCCCTCTTGTCCTCCAACAAGTGCTCAAAGGAATAAGCTTTGCTGCCTCAAAAACAAAGGTAAGCCCTGAACATTGGACTAGGAAGGGCTCTTTTTGGTTCAGGATATGGTACATAACTGACATAAAACACTGTGTGGAGACAAGTCTCAGAGAAAAGA
>NW_005344573.1:0-225 GCF_000412655.1 Myotis brandtii | reverse complement strand
CAGCCAATCAATGATTCTCATCATTGATGTTTCCATCACTCCACTGGCCTCCTCTGGGAAGGAGGCTTCCCCAGCTGTGCCATCTCCCCCTGTGACACTCTGGCAGGTTCCACTGCTGGTTGAATTGGCATAAAATTCACAACATAAATGAACCACTTTGAAGTCGTTAACATGAGAACTTCTTAGCCTGCGGAGGATATTTTTTTGAGAGAATTCTCAGCATTT
>NW_005344572.1:0-494 GCF_000412655.1 Myotis brandtii | reverse complement strand
TGTTGCTTATTTTGAGTATTATCAGTGGGAAAACCCTTATGTGTGTGTGTGTGTGTATTGGGAGAATGCAATGGGAACATGTCACCTGGAACAGCAGCAGGCCCACAGGGATGTTCTACCTGCTGGCACAAAGCCTGTTGACTGCTAGCTGACGGGGCACAGATCATGGATGTTCGTTTGTAGAGGCTGTTAGCTCCTCACAAATGCCAAGACTTTGAGAAGCTCTACCAGTTTCCTAAAGAGAGACCCCTTTTCAGGAGGCAGAGTTTTGCCTTTTGTGTGTGTGGGGGCTGGTGAATAATTCTCAAGAACTGGTAGACTTAATAACACTTATATTCTTATAACCTTGTCTGCTTTTAACAGCATGGCCTGACTTGCCGATGAAAGTGAGATTTCTTGATTAACATTTTAAAAAAATGCCTTGATTATGTAATCTGAGATAAAGCGGAATGAATGATGCCTTTTTAAAAAAAATATATTTTATTGATTTTTTA
>NW_005344571.1:0-207 GCF_000412655.1 Myotis brandtii | reverse complement strand
AGAGAGAAACATCTATCAGTTGCCTCCCATATGTGCCTTGACCAGGATGGAACCCACAACCTAGGTATGTGCTCTGACTGGAAATCAAACCTGCAATCTTTTGGTCTATCAGACAACTTAAACCAACTGAGCCACCAGGCCAGCACAATAATTTGTTTCTAAAATAATCTTATGAGCCCTAGCCAGTTTTGCTCAGTGGATAGAGCG
>NW_005344570.1:0-1265 GCF_000412655.1 Myotis brandtii | reverse complement strand
ATTTAGACCCACAATTAAGGTGATGCCCTTCTGAAGAGTCTACCTAATGCCCCGTGTCTTATGAGGTCTCTTCTTGCTGATTACTAGGGCATGAACTATTCTCAACTTTGTGTAGCTTTCGGAATTGCTCCATCTATGCATTTCTAGTGTCTCTTTTCCTGGCATTGGGGTTTCTTTTAAACATGTGTGTAACTAAGCAAAACACTTGAGGGGACCCCCCACCCCTGCAGATTTCCAGAGCTTTCCTTCTGTATAGTGCCCTCCTCTCCATTACTCTGCCCTGAAAATTCTGATTTTCTTGGCCTCTCCAAACTCTAACCTCTGTATCCACAAAGTCAGACCACTGAGCTCTGTTTGGGTTCTCCTTCCTGTACTGCAGCCTGGAAACTGCCTCCAGACAATAGGTGGTAAATCAGGACTGACCTTGTTTGCTTTCCTTCTCCTCAGGGTCCCAATCTGATGCTGGCCGCTCAGTATCTAACACCTGCTGTTTGATGCAGAAGGATCTCAGGGAAGGCAGTGGAGGCATGCTTTCTCCATGTGTAGTTTAGTCAGCTATAATTTAAATGTTTTTTAAAAGCTTATTTATGAAATGTGATAAAATTATTCTTAAGCAGATTCCTGTTGACACCACGTTTTCATTAAAAACCCTAAAGACTCCTGATTTAGATAAAAGTGGCCAAATTGGACGGGCCTGCTGAAGTCACCTTTGAGGAACACATCTCTTTGGTTTGCTGGAGTGGCAGGGAGGAGAGTTGCATTGAGAATCATTTTGACAAACGTCCAGGGCCATCACCATGGGGCTCAGATTTACATAGAAGAACGCTTTTTCTGCCTATAGCTGGGAGGATTCAGATTAGATTAAAACATGCTGTGAGCAATTTTTGGAGGGGACAGCATATAGCTTCTTCAGTCCTCCCTCCTTGTTTCTGGTGTATTCTACTCTGCCTTCCCTCCCTCACTGCCATGCAGAGTACAAGAGGGGAAGGCCTCTCCCAGGGCTGGGTGGGCTGGCGAGGTCAGCAAGATGCCGTGTGTGCGCTGGGGACAGTGTGGTCGGGGTTCCTTTAGCAAAAGCGCTTAACTAGAGTCAACTAGGTCTACGATTTTGAAGCCTCAAGAATGTGCTCAAAGGAAGAGCCATTTTTTCCTGTAATAACATTTACTTCTCCATTTATAAAACCAAACTGAGGCAGTTTCTTTGGAAGAAGGGGAAATGAGAAGAGACATATCCAGCTTCATTCGCCCTCCGTGTCCTGAAGGAG
>NW_005344569.1:0-994 GCF_000412655.1 Myotis brandtii | reverse complement strand
AGCCACAGTTTGCCAACCACGGTTCTAGAGGATGACACAGGGAGAAGCTTTTAAGCTCAATGACTTGGAACCATCATGACATGTGGGGCCCCTTGAGTGAGCCTAGCAGGAGAAGGTGGGGAAGAAAGGGAGACTACGAGGCACTGGAGTGTCCCCTGGCACAAAAAGTTGATGCCCAATTAGATTTAGAAAAAATGACAAAAAGTTGATGCCCAATTAGGTTTAGAAAAAGCTCTTCTCTGTAAACCTCAATTACCTATGATGCCTTATGACATTCAGCATTTACAAAGTATAATTACACAATAGTGTCTGACATTTAACGTCTATGGATAATTTAAAAGACTCCTGCTTCAAAAAGGCTGCTCATGAGCAACAGTAATCACTTCAATTAGCTTGGCACCATTACAATATAACAAGACCATTTGACTGCCTATTAGAACCAGCCAAGCTCTTCAAGTGTGTTAATTTAGCAGTCATTGCTAATTTCTGGTCTTTGCTACATTTGCATAGGAAAACACAGCCCTTTAAGCAAGAAAGGAAGTTTCATTCCTGAACTGGTTTCCTATTCTTAGAGGAGCTTTTTATATTTTCACATTAAAAAATCAGAAACATATTCAAAACATGGTCATCTCTAAATAGTATTGGATAACATAAGACTCTTACCAGATTTAAGCAGGATGCTAGTTCTCCCAGTTTCATACCATTTGTATGTGTGTGGGTATACATATACACACATACATGTATACACATATAAGTTTATGATATATAAACATACATATGGGATATATATAATAGACAACATGTAATATATATAAGATGTTATAATACCTAATCCTATATAATAAAAGGCTAATATGCAAATTGTCCCCTCGGGAGTAAGACCAACCAGGATTTCGACTGCTGACTATGACATGCATTCACCACCAGGGGGAGGCGCGGAACGAAGAAAGGCCCGGGTGGGCCCTGATTGCCAGCCAGGCCTAGGGACCCTACC
>NW_005344568.1:0-575 GCF_000412655.1 Myotis brandtii | reverse complement strand
AAGCGAGGCCTCCCGCCGCGTCCAGGGCCACCCAAGAGCAGCTGACTAGCTGGTGTTGCCAACTGACCACTCACTTGATAGTTGTCTTTCAGCCTAATTTAATGCTACTCACTTTGGGGCCACTTAGCTCCTCCTGAGCAATGGCAGTGAAAGCGGGGCTTGATCTATGTGCGAAGGGACTAAAAACCATTAAAGCGGAGGTGGCCGTCCATGGTCACCTGAGTCAGCTTTGGCGCCGAGCTTGGGGAAAGCCCACGCGTAAAACAAAAACCCGCAAAACCCTCTGCGTGTCGTAACCAGGACCTCCCTCCCAGCCTAATGACTGACGCTTCTCTGCTTTCTCTTCTTTGTTCCTCTCCCCACCCCCGGTGGCCCTTTCAAGCCCACAGCGTCTCCTGCCTCTTCGGCTGACATGGCCCCGATCAGCTCGGGGTCTTCCACCTGGACATCCTCCGGCATCCCCTTCTCATTCGTTTCCATGGCGACCGGGATGGGCCCATCCTCCAGCGGCAGCCAGGCGACGGTGGCCTCGGTGGTCACCAGCACGCTCCTGGCCGGCCTGGGCCTCGGCGGCC
>NW_005344567.1:0-379 GCF_000412655.1 Myotis brandtii | reverse complement strand
TCTGGGATTCTAGTTCTGGCTGTGTGTGTTTCTCCCCACAGCCCGGATCCCAAATCCTACCACTCCCAGGTAACCTCTGACCTTTGTGTCCATGGATTGCCTCACCAGCTGTCTTTAATTCACCAATTTTTGGTGGATGTTATTCAAATCAGCTTTTCCTTCTATTTGCTCTGTGAGAAGGTGCAGGACCCATTTGAGGGTTCAGCCACCACCTTGTCTCCCACTAGACAAATTTTGGCACCCATGATTAGGGAGGCTAGAGTTTAGGTGATCGCTGGTCCCGGGGCCTTGTGGCTTTAAGGTCCCGGGAGGTATCCAAGGTCTTCCTGGTGAAGGTAAGGATGGGTTTCTGATCAGAGCTGGTCTCCCTTTCAAGATG
>NW_005344566.1:0-1322 GCF_000412655.1 Myotis brandtii | reverse complement strand
TTGAGTAAAAATCTCCACTTTTCAAGTTGATTCCCAAGACACATCAATGTGTCAGGTATTGTGAGGGTGGGCATTGAAGCGAATTGGATGTTGACTTTAATTTAAAGCTGAGGGATGGGTCAGTGGTGACGCGATGGGTTTGCAGTAGGATTCTTTTGCTGGAAATAGCCAGAATATGAAGTTGGTTCCAGACATGTTTTCCTGGATATTCTAGCAAGGCCTCACAGTGGAAACATTAAGAGGCTATTTGGGAATAAACCTCCATCTCAAAGAGGAGTGCCCGGGGCACAGTGTGATTTAGGAATTACCTATGCACCTGCCCTCTATAAACCGTGAGAGAGCGCCTATGACATCTAGAACGTTGATATGAAAAATATGATGTATCTGTGAATATCTTCAGAGGCAGTTACACACACTCTTGGATTTGAATCCCAGTTTTGACACTTGCTGTGTAGTTTGTATATGGTACCGCGTTTCCCCATTTGGGACTGACGTTTCAATGAAGCATTGCACAGAAGGTGTCTGTCCCAGGATCTGAGCACAGTTCACATGGAGTTTTCTGTCAAGTGCAAGTGATTGAGATGCAGTGGGTACTTACCAGGCGCCATACACTCCTCCATTCCTGGATTGGCCCGTTTAATCTTTGCAAAAGCTCCGTGAGTTATGTGCTTTCATCAGCCTCATTTTACAGATGTGCTCACAAAAGCACAGGGAGGTGAACGCCCGCGCCAGAGACTTTACAGCTTGTGTCATGAGACCCCTCAACCTGACACCGAGCCCGAGCTGTGAACCGTTAGAGACTCTAAGATGATAAAAAATGGAGGTAGACTGTTTGTGCTAGGAAAATGGCAAAGGAAACCGACAATTAAAGAAAAATTGGTGTCCTGGGCAGAATGTTGCCTTGGCAGAATAAAAGAACACTCTTAATGATACGGTCCTGGGGGAATGAGCCTGACTCCCAGGGAGAACATGAGGGGAAAGAGAAAAATTAGCACAACTTTAAGAGCAGTTTGAAACCTGGATATAAATGATGCTGCCTAAGGAAAGACCATTTGTTTTTTGCTGAGTACTCCAGCAGTTCCCGCTATTTGCCTCCTTGTACTGGGTGTCAAGTGACATAATTGGCCACAGAGTTAAAAAAACAGTAACAGCCATAGGTTAAATAGTATCAATAATAAATATAACAAATGACCTTTTCAATACTAAGTAGCACAAGTAACTTCGTTGATTGCACATACTGTATTTTTCTTAACTATGCATTACATACCCTAAGGGTAGCAAAACTGTCTTCTTTTTCATTTTTATGTCAGACAGGTTAATCA
>NW_005344565.1:0-361 GCF_000412655.1 Myotis brandtii | reverse complement strand
GAATATGGGGAAGACAAAAGTGTACAAAGGAGAAAAATATTTACCCATAGTCCAACCATATAGAGATGGCCAGTGTTAACAATTACTGTCCTTTCTGCTACAATTTTCCATATACACACATGAGTACATATTTTACAAATTTGGATCATTCTTTATATACATCACTTAATGTAAATTTAATGTCAATTCTCCTGGCATTACACATTCTTCCAAAACATGAATCTCAATGGCCTCAGAATAGTTTACTAATGTGTTATAGAAATTTTTTTAATCATTCTCCTGGTGAATATTTAGGTTGCCATTATTTTGGATTTTATTATTATAAATAACTAGAGGCCCGGTGCCCAAAAATTTGTGCACT
>NW_005344564.1:0-792 GCF_000412655.1 Myotis brandtii | reverse complement strand
AGGCCGATGCTCAACCACTGAACCACGCTGGCTGGGCAAAAGAATAGTCTTTTCAACAAATGGTGATGGCACAACTGGAGAGTCACATGTAAAAGAATGAAACTGAATCCTTCCCTCAAACCATATGTAAAAAAGTAACCTGAAATGGATCAGAGACTTAAATGTAAGAGCTAAAACTAGACAAAGGTGTAAATCGTCATGACCTTGGAATAGATAATGGTTTCTTAAACATGACATCAAAAGCAAAGGTAACCCCAGGTGCTAAGGAAGCCAGGCAGAGGGCCTGGCCCCACAGATGGCTACCAGTGGCTGGCAGGCCCTGATTGGGGCCGGGCCCCGGGCTGGGATGGGGAAATGGGGGATGGGTGGTGACGACCAACCTCCCATGGCACCTGGGTGGGGGGCTACGACTTCTCGCCAGCTACCTGAGGGTGGGGGTGATGGGGACAGAGGTACGGTGAGAATGCAGGGTGTCCGCTGAGCTCGCTCTCACTCCCCCTGCTACCCTCCCCCAGGACGCCAGGGCTCACATGCCAGGGAAGCCCCTACGCTCAGGTGCCAGGTGCCCACAAGGAGCCTGCCCCGCACCTGCATGGCCTCTTCCCGATGAGCTGGGCCACAGCTGCCAGGACCACAAGGGCCAGTCAGGCTCCCCGTGGGTTCATGCAAGAACCAGTCTGTGAGGCTGGCCGGGAGAGAGCATGCTGCCCACCTGGCTTCTGTGCGGCGCCGCTGGGTGGCCCAGAGGCCGCTGTGCCCTGGCCTGTGGTGTCTGGCCACGTTCACCGCATC
>NW_005344563.1:0-227 GCF_000412655.1 Myotis brandtii | reverse complement strand
CCCCGCCCAGCAGGGCTGGATGGGGGACCTGAGGCTGCACCCCCCACCCGGCGGGACTTGATGGGGGTGGGGCTGGCCAGGTCTGGATCTAGCCCAATGGGGGTGGGGCCGACCGGGTCTGGGTCTCACCCGATTTTGAGGCGCACGTGGATGGGTGGGGATTTGACTCTGGTTCCCGTGGCATGCCCCCGACTCTGACAGGAGGAAGATTTTCATATGTATTTTAC
>NW_005344562.1:0-389 GCF_000412655.1 Myotis brandtii | reverse complement strand
CGACATTTGCATCAGAACCACATGGAATTGCTGGAAAGCATTTACCTATAAAACAGGGTATGCGGAATAAGGGGAAAAGGGAGAAAAGCTAAGCAGATACATACAACTTATGTTCATTGCAAAACAGCTTAGCTTTCTTACTTTTACCTCCTTTTCTGGCAAGACACAAATATCTAGGGAGCCCAGGATACGCATAAGAGAGTAAAAAGATACCAAGCAGATATCAAGCTGAATGGACCTGCTCAAAGAGGTTATTCAGGATTGCATTGCCAACAGAGCTGCACAGAAAGATGAAGCAGAAGTTGTGACCGTTATTTCATACATTCATTTACTTTTCAATGCATTTATTGAGTGATTAGTCTTTGGCATTGGGGTTACATCTCTGAACA
>NW_005344561.1:0-212 GCF_000412655.1 Myotis brandtii | reverse complement strand
TGGCTCTGTTGACTAATGAGTTTACCGACCACTGCACCAGCGCATCGCTGGGAAAAGGGAAAACACCACCAGCGCCTCTCAGGTCTGAAAGCTCTGCCCTGTGAAGAGCACCCGGGTGTCTGGGAGGGAGCGAGTTTACAGTGGAAATCTGGCACCTGGAGGTCCAGGGAGGGTTATGGATAAGGATAAGGTTAGGGTTAGGGTTAGGGTTA
>NW_005344560.1:0-293 GCF_000412655.1 Myotis brandtii | reverse complement strand
AGAAGGGACTCTGTGATGTCACTGTGGCCATTCCCCTGGCTTGGACCTCCCTCCAAACACCCTGATCACCTGGAGTCACCCCCTTTTCTGGGCGGGCAGTGGGGTCTTGGGCTCACTCTGAGAGAGTCATTTTCTCGGCGCCTTTGCTACACAGGTCCTGGCAGGTCCCTGAGCTCCCCTTCCTCCTCCTCCCCAGGACCCTGCCTGTCTCTGGATGCCAGCGCTGTCCGTACAGCTGTGCAGGTGGCGCACTGCCACTGCCCCTCCCCCCCCCGCCTCCCCCCAGCCACGTG
>NW_005344559.1:0-857 GCF_000412655.1 Myotis brandtii | reverse complement strand
CTGACGCTTTATCCACTGAGCCAAGCTGGCCAGGGCCAGACTTTTCATTTTAAAGTCGAGGGAAAAGAGTTATGAGGGAAAAGTGATATCTAAGGCTTCAGAGCTAATTGTAACTAAGGTCTCCAAAACATGGTATTCACTGTTCGCTATGCAACACAGCCTTGAATTTTAGTACTAAAGAAATTCAATTTGTTTATTGTAGAGTAAGTTTTGTTCCTTTTGTGAAGGAACAAAAGTGTCATTTGTGATCTAGGCATTAGTAATCTTTTTACTGTCTCTAACACTTTTAAGGAAACGTTTGATTTGTTTACCATTTAGTTTTATAGGAGCGTTTCCTCTGGAACAGTGTTTCTCAGGAGGATACTAGTAGCTTTGGGGACTGGTCTTTAACATTCTGGTCCCCTGGCAAATGCCTCTTCAACCTAGTTACTCTGAGAATCTTACTACAACAGGTCCTTAAATACCATCATTTCATTCAATGTCAATAAGTTATAACTGATGAGAAAAAAAATCAACTCCCGGCAGGGGCTCCTGACTATGTGGAGTTTGCATGTTCCCCATGTCTGGGGGAGGTATTCTCCAGGTACTCTGATTTCCTCCCACATCCTAAAGATGTGCACGTGAGGTGGATAACGTGTCTACATTGTCCCATAGTGAGTATGGGTGTGTGGGTGAGTGCATCCTGTGATGGAAGGGCATTCTTTCAAGAGTGGATTCCCTCCTTGTGCCCTGAGCTATTGGAATAGGCTCTAGTCACCTGTGACCCTGAACTGGAATGGCG
Source organism: Myotis brandtii (assembly GCF_000412655.1). Classification (NCBI taxonomy): domain Eukaryota; kingdom Metazoa; phylum Chordata; class Mammalia; order Chiroptera; family Vespertilionidae; genus Myotis; species Myotis brandtii. The sequence continues at coordinate 76 of NW_005344559.1, read as the reverse complement.
GGTTGGCAAATAATTATCTTACTCTTTTTTTTTTAATTATTTTTTTAAAATATAATTTTATTGATTTCAAGGAGGA
>NW_005344558.1:0-396 GCF_000412655.1 Myotis brandtii | reverse complement strand
CGGCCGCCTGGAGCCCTCCTGGCAGCCGGCTGGTCACATGGTGCCCAGACAGCCCTGGTTGCTATTCAAGCGTGTCCGTATGAAGCCGCTCCGGCAGCCCAGCTCCCACGAGGGGGGCAGGCAGGGGCAGGAGTCAGCCTTGTCAGTGTCCGCTGCCCAGGCGAGGATGCTGAGTGCTAGCCTGCTCCTGTGCCCCCTGCGTGGGAAGCAGCAGCAGCTCGGGCGAGGTAAAATGGCCTCGTGGGGTAGCATGGCCATGGGGCTGAGCCTGACCCCCCAGCCTCATTCATTCATTCATTCATTCATTCATCTGATACTCATTGGGTAAATATAATGTGCCTGCCACTCCTCAGCACCCGGGATACTGCACTGAGCAAAATAGATGATACCCTTGTA
>NW_005344557.1:0-269 GCF_000412655.1 Myotis brandtii | reverse complement strand
CCGACGCTCTATCCACTGAGCCAAACCGGTCAGGCTTGGTGAGTGTTTTTAAATGGAAGATCCTATGCACTGGACTTAGCAAACAAAAGCCAGGAGGTAAAAAGGAAAAAAGACAAAGATACTGTGCCAACTCGCATCTTATTTCCCCTGCCACTGTGCAGCCAGTATAGAACTTCAGGCTGCCTTTCTGGGCACAGATTCTCACGGCACAGCTGTGGGCTTATATCTAGCATCCCCCTCTGTCAGCAGCCCTGTGGACCCCCTTCCAC
>NW_005344556.1:0-423 GCF_000412655.1 Myotis brandtii | reverse complement strand
TCGGCGCCGACCAGAGGGTGAGGCTGGGGACGCGGGGCAACTGCTCCAAGTCAGTCACCCCAGCCGCCCCCGATATTCTGGTCGGGGCACAGGCACGCCGACCTGCAGACACAGGGCCCGGCGCCATGGCTCGGAGGGTCAGAACAGGTGCAGGGGAGCTCTCCCCGGTGCCCGGGGCCTCCCGCCTCGCTTCTCCTCCCTGGGGAGGGGGAGGGCGGTTACCCAACGCCCCCAGTGAGACAAGGCGGCTTCTTTTCGGGATAAATGGCCGCAGCGCGAAGGGTTCCTTGTTAACTTCCCACCAGCCGTGGCTCTAGCAATGGAGGCCTCGCGCACCCAGGGCAAGTGAACGGGGCACCTTCTCCTGTGGACGCAGAGACGAGGCGGGCGAGCAGGTCCCGAAGCTCCAGGGCCCAGGTCCCC
>NW_005344555.1:0-274 GCF_000412655.1 Myotis brandtii | reverse complement strand
TATAAACTGATGAACAAAAATAGATACATAGGCAAAGATGCATGGAACAGACTGTCAAACTACAGCAGGAAGGCAGGGAAGGGTTGGGGGTGGGGGTCAGAGATCAACTGAAGGACTTGTATGCATGCATATAAGCATAACCAATGGACACAAGTCACGGGGGTGTGAGTGAGGGCATGTGCTGGGGGTAGGGGAGGCTGGGGGAGGTCAATGGGGAAAAAAAGAAGACATATGTAGTACTATTTGTAATGCTTTAAACAATAAAATAAAAAAT
>NW_005344554.1:0-211 GCF_000412655.1 Myotis brandtii | reverse complement strand
CGTGGCCCATGAGCAGAAGTCGGTTTTTGGCCTGGGCCAGTCTATATTAAAGAAGTGGCGTTAGAAGAAGTGGGGGGTGTCGGTCGGTCGGTCGATGGGAGATGCAGCGCAGGCGGGCCGCGGGATACGCAGGGCGGGTGAGGTACATTGTTTTGAGATACGTTCGCTGAGGTTGACCCCTTCCAACTCACCCCTCCACACTTGTCTATCT
>NW_005344553.1:0-585 GCF_000412655.1 Myotis brandtii | reverse complement strand
GGTCGCGACCCACAGGTTGAGAACCGCTGTTATAGATCAATATGGGGAGAATTGCTATCTTTACAAGATTGAGTCTTATAATCCTTGAACTTAGAATGTCTCTCCATTTATTTAGATCTTCAATTTTTATCAGCAATGTTTTACGGTTCTCAGTGCACAAGTCTTATACTTCCGTTGTTAAATTTGTTCCCAAGTTGCTTTTTATGCCATTGTGAATGAAGTTGTTTTTTCTTTTGTTTTCAGAATGTAGTTTGCTAGTACAGAGAAATAAATTTTTTTTGCACATGGATCTTACATCTGTGACCTTTCTAAACTCTTTTATTAGTTTTAGTAGGTTTCTTTGTGTGTAAAATTCTTGGGATTTTCTTCATACGGGAGCATGTCATCTGCAAACAACGACAGTTTTACTCATCTTTTTTAATCTGAGTGCCTTTATTTTTTTCCTTATTGCATTTGCTAGAACCTCCAATGTGATGATGAACAGAAATGGTTAAATGAGTCCTAGCCTTGCTCCCAGTCTTAGGGTGAAACAGTCATTTATTGTTAAATATCATGAGGAAGTTCCCTTCCATTCCTAATCTGGTT
>NW_005344552.1:0-534 GCF_000412655.1 Myotis brandtii | reverse complement strand
TACCCGATACATGCTAAACACACAACTTCTATTTGCCGAATGAATGAATGGCGTTGTGATCCTACTCATGATGGAGACATCTAGGCCATTCTCAGCACCCACTTCCTCATTTGTATGCTCAGTACACCGAGAATGAGAAATAATTCCTTTAGACCTTAAGGATATACATTAATGGTCATCTCTCCAACGCCCAGTTCCAAATCATGCAAGTGCAGGGCTCTGTGTTACTCATTCAGTCTCTTGTTGATAGAACTTGCCTTCGAATTACTTAGAGTAACACAAGGACAAAAATAAGAGCTTTCATCCCATGGAAAATGCAGCTGTCTCTACAACCCAGCGCCACCCCATTGCACACAGTACACCAGGAAATTCGAACACGTCACAGCATTCCAGGAGTTACTTGATATAATCAATCATTTGACCACCTACCGATTCCCTCGGTGTCTATAAGAGCTCCAGACCCGTTGTGCCCATCACACAAAGCCGCCAGCATTTCCTCTTCCGACGGTCCAGGTAAATGTCAAAACAGGGAGG
>NW_005344551.1:0-705 GCF_000412655.1 Myotis brandtii | reverse complement strand
ATATATATATTTAAATTGAACATAAGCAAAATTCTATATAGATGAATATCATTATAAGATCAAGATCTATATAATAAAATAAGTATCATAACATAGCCAGAAGCCTACACTAATGCTAATTGTTAAGGTGGACATAATGAATTACCTGGTACATTGAAAATAAATCAACAGGCACATTTTTGTTATGAGAAATATTGCTGTTTCTATGTGATATTTAGACTAGCAGCTGTATTTGAAATCCTAATCAAAGATCAGTTTTGTTTAGGCAATGTGATGATTTCTCAAATTTGGAGTTTTATGACATTTTGGTTGTGGTTGATGAAAGACGGTTTCTGACTGTTGGTGCTTGTCTGGAGATGGGTCTGTCAGGTCACAGGACTACTGTGGGGCAGGAAGGATCTATAGAGATTGCCTGTGGTACCCTAAGCTCCACCCCCAAACAACTCATGTTATAGGTGAAGAAATAAAAATCCAGAGAGGTGGATTCCCCTACCCAAGGTCACATAGCATGTTAGTGAGTGAACCAGGACTCAGGCTTCCAGCCATGGTCAGCCTGGTTCACCCCTGGCATCAGTAGTGAGCACTTCCCCCAGGCACCCTGATGAGTTCTGAGGAAGGCACCTCTTGCTCCCTAGGGCCTCCACAGGTTGCAGTGCCCCTTCTTTAAGTGGATCTCAGCTGGTAGCAAGGCCTGGCCCAGGAATG
>NW_005344550.1:0-397 GCF_000412655.1 Myotis brandtii | reverse complement strand
CATCATCCCTCATTCAGGGGCGGGGCTTCCAGAGTGTGTGTCTCCCCGCCACCCCCCACGCCAGCCCTGGGTTCTGCCCCTCCACCCCAAGCATGACGTTTGCTGTGGCTCTGGGAAAAGTCACCTTTACAACATTTAGGAAGTCACCTTTGGACCAAGTTTGCTAAGAGTTTTATCAAAAACTATGGTTGAATTTATCAACCAAAAAAAAATTGCATTTTTCCATATCTATTGAGATTATCACATGGTTTTTATCATCTATTTCTGCACCGTTAATGTGGCAAGTTGCACTAATTGGTGTTCAACCACAGTGGTTTAGACCTTACTGGGTTATTTGGTAATTATTTCACACATTGGGATATGGTTTGATAATGTTTTACTTTGGATTTTTTCAATC
>NW_005344549.1:0-219 GCF_000412655.1 Myotis brandtii | reverse complement strand
CGCCAGAGGGCTCCCCTGCACCCGGGACTTTCCCAGTGTGCACTGCGGTCTCCCTCCTCGCCAGAGGGCTCCCCTGCACCCGGGAGTTTCCCAGCGTGCACTGAGGTCTCTCTCTGCGCCAGAGGTCTCCCCTGCACCCGGGACTTTCCCAGCGTGCACTGGGGTCTCTCGCCGCCGCCCTGGTCTGCGCTTCCCATTGGCCGCCGCCTGCCCTGCTCA
>NW_005344548.1:0-247 GCF_000412655.1 Myotis brandtii | reverse complement strand
AAAATAGATCCAGAGACATAGAAGCATCGAACAGGCCTACGAGCCTTGGAGAAAAGGCAGGGGAGGGTGGGAAGGGGGGTAAGTGATCAACCAACCAAAGGACTTGTATGCATGCAGATAAGCATAACCAAAAGACACAGACAGAAGGGGATGGGGACAAGTGCTGGGGGTGGGGGGTAGGGAGAGAGGGAGCAGCCGGGGCATGGTCAGTGGGAGAAAAAGGAGACATATGTAATACTTTCAACAA
>NW_005344547.1:0-767 GCF_000412655.1 Myotis brandtii | reverse complement strand
AGGGAGAAATATTTGCAGAATCTCAGACTCCACCCAGACCAGCTGACTCAGACTCTTCAAGTCAGAAAGGCTGTCCCAGAGCTGCCTACGTTCTGCCTACGTCAGAATCCCAGAGGTGCATTTCTGGAATCTGCTTGACATATTAAGCTCCCCAGGTGAACTGGATACATGCGGAATTTTAAGAACCAGTACGAGACACCTGTGAAATGTCTTAAGGACGTCAATATAATGGCATTCTAACCACATCTTTCAGATGCCTCCCCCACCCAGGAGAGTCACAAAAGTTCCCTTTGAGATGCCATGGAAAAATACCATCTACCTCTCAGAAAGGATGTGTGACAGCTCATAAACAGGGCAGGTGGGCAGCTAAGTAGAATGAGTTGTAGGAAAACTCCACAAGCCCACAACCCACTAAGCACCCTTCTCCACATTTGGACGACGACAGAGCCCCAGGTCCCACCCTTGGTTTACGTGCCTGCATCTTGTATAAAATCACAGGTTTTCCCAGGAAGAAAAGGCCCATTTGCATTCAGACGAAGTTGTTGGTGACTTTTCAGAGCCTCCTTTTCCCAGTGACAATCTGTCAGCAAGTCTCATTCTACCTCCAAAGAAAACCTTGAGGGTTCCACTTGCCCACACCTCCACTGCTGCGTCATGTCTGGTTTGCATGTGTGCCAAGAGCATCCCAGCTGGTCTCTCTGCTCCAACCCCTGCCTCTCTCCGATCTCTGCCCCACGTGGCACCCAAAGTGGTCACTGAAAGATGTA
>NW_005344546.1:0-781 GCF_000412655.1 Myotis brandtii | reverse complement strand
AAAAAAAGTCTGATGTGAATGACTACTGTTCTTTTGTAGGCAAACTTCCCTTTCTCTCAGATATTTGAGAGAAAGGACTTCCCATAGTTCTTTACCCCAAAGAGAGCAACCCTGAATGAGAAATTGTTGTCATTGGCCGGACCAAATCACAATGCTAATTGCTGAAGATGTGTAATTGGGGCCAGCCATTTCCTGGGGCATCTTCCAATGCCACAATGACTGCCTGGGGTTTGGCCAATTGTGCTGACCCTTATATTCCATCCTTGATTGGGGATATTCAGTCGAAGGATTAAAAAGTAGCAGCCCTCCAAAGAGCTTGACTAAGTAAAGGGAGTAGGGAAGACTTAGAATTTGCTGGTGCTCCCAGAGGAATAACTGCCAGGTCTAAGTGTTAGTGATAATCTGCTCAGGACTGGCTAGTGCTTCCTGTCTATTGGGGTGCTCGGCAAAGTGATATATCCATTGTATCATACCAGTTTTCCTCAATAATTGATGCCCTCTTCTCAAGTTTCCCATGTGGAGAGGCATATGCATTAATGACTGCAGCAGCAGCATGGGCTATTTTTCATGCCATGAATACCCAGTGGAGCAGAGAAAAGATTGGAGATGAGCCTGGGAATATTGGGGTGGGTGGACATTGCACACCCATTTCCATAAGTCTAATGATCCTGTTATTACTTGAGAACAGAGGGGATTCAATATTCATTTGAGGATCACGAGATATGCAAGCCAGTTGGCATATCGTGGCAGAAGTTAAAGGTAATTCTGAGCCTGAATTATA
>NW_005344545.1:0-294 GCF_000412655.1 Myotis brandtii | reverse complement strand
TATTTTTCTAATCTCACAGATAAAAGACTGAAAATCATAAATGAGTACTAATTTGCCAAAAGTCACACAAGTTATCAGGCTAGGATTCAAAATCAGCACTACACTGCCTGAAATTATGGGTAAACTTTGCACAATTATAGAAAAAAACCCTTCCTTTTTCATTCTCTATGCTTTTATTTCTCAAACTTTAGTGCACATAGGAATCATCTGAGATGTTTTCCAAGAATCAAGATTTTCTTGTCCTGTTTAATTCCAATTTAAGAATATCAGAGTGGTCCACATATCTGTTTTATC
>NW_005344544.1:0-823 GCF_000412655.1 Myotis brandtii | reverse complement strand
TATATCACATTTCAATTATTCATTCACCTGTTGATGGACACTTCGCTTGTTTCCACCTTTTGGCTATTGTGAATAATGTTTGTGTTGGCATACAAATATCTGTTTGAATCCCCGTTTTCATTTCTTTTGAGTATATACCTGGCATGGAATTGCTGGGTCATATGGTAATTCTATGTCTAACTTTTTGAGGAAGCACCAAACTCTCTTCCACAGTGGCTGCACCATTCTACAGTCCCACTCGCAATGCACAGGTTCCAGTTTCTCCATATTCTCACCAACATTTATTATTTTCCTTTTTTTAAAAAAAATTATAGTCATCCTACTAAGTATGGAGTGGTATTTCATTATGGTTTTGATTTGCATTTCCTAATGATTAATATTGTTGACCCTCTTTTCATGTGCTTATTTGTCATTTGTATAACTTCCTTGGAGAAATGTCTAAAATGGGTTGTTTATCTTCTTGTTATTGAGTTGTAGTTCTTTATATATTCTGGATAATAAACCTAATTTATCAGCTACGATTTGCAAATATTTTCTCCCATTCTGTGGATTAATGGGCTTTTATTTTATTTTTTTCTAAGGAAATTCCCAAACATGTAATGGCTAAGCAAGAGGTAGAGTTCATCTTTCAAATAGATAATTGCCAAATTGCCTCCAGAAAGGTTAGACCAGTTTTATTGTCCTTCCATAAGAGATGGTGAGTTTCCCCCAACCCCTCCCAAGGCTGGTTATGAACTCTCCAAATTTTGTGAAGATATTAGGTGAAAAATGATTTGTTTTTATTTTCAACTCATTGAATATTCATGAGATTAAGTATTTTTTT
>NW_005344543.1:0-216 GCF_000412655.1 Myotis brandtii | reverse complement strand
TCTCTCTCTCTCTCTCTGTCTGTCTCTCTCTCTCTCGTCCAATCTCTCTAAAAATCAATGGAAAAAATATCTTCGGGTGAGGATTAACAACAACAAAAGACTACTCAAAAGAAAGGCATATTCTTACATTTGGAAGGCAAAATATCAACAGGACAGGATTCACTATCAAGAAAAAAGTATTGAAGAAAAAGTATTTTGTTTTGAGAACCTACTGAA
>NW_005344542.1:0-335 GCF_000412655.1 Myotis brandtii | reverse complement strand
TCAGCCTCTGTGGCCAACTGAAATAGTCATTCTTCCCACCTCTCAAAATAACAAATCCACTTACTTCCCAACCAAAAGGCTCTCCCAGCCTCCCTTGCAACCATATGAGGCCATAGATGGATGTTAAATCTAGCCAATACGATGCCATCAGAAGTGCCTGGGGCCTTCCAGGAACTGCTGTCCAGGGAGCCAACATGGCACTTTCCCTTCCTAGAGCTTTGCTGAAGTGGCTCAGGCTGAAACTTCATCCTGGACCAGGAGGATGGGGACAGGCCTGGGCATGACAGCAGATCTCCGGCGAATTCACAGAGCCACCCAGCAGCCCTGTCAGCTGC
>NW_005344541.1:0-1151 GCF_000412655.1 Myotis brandtii | reverse complement strand
TGGGGCTGGGAGAGCGTGGGAACGTTGGTGAACATATCTGACCCCTCAAGTCCGAGGAGCAGCTGCCTCCCGTGGAGGCCTGACCTCTGGGCAGGAGGGCCGTCAGCTCCTGCCTGCGGGCTGTCTCTGTGGAATGTGAGGAGGTGCTAGACTTGGCACCTGAAGACGGGCACCCACACCAGCCCCTGCCCCCACCACCAGCCCAGCACGGACCAGGGGCCAGGTGCTTCCTACCCGCAGGTGGCGCCAGGCAGAAGGCAGGGTCCAGCAGGTTCAGGGAGGAGTTGATGGTGGCCTGGGCCAGGCACTCGATGGCCGCCTTGTCGCAGGTGCACAGCAGGTGCTCGCAAGGGTCCCTGGACTCTGCGCAGACCAAGGGCAGAGCCACTTGGAATCCCAAGAGGCAACGCAGACGCCGAGGCTGAGCTCCCGACCTGCCCGCCCAAACCCCACGCCCCCTGCAAGTGCCCCCCCTCCTCGGTGAGGGTCCCGTCTGGGCCATGCGCCCTCCTTCACTCACCCCCCACCCGTCGGGCCCTCTACGGGCTCTGCTTTCAACGAAACTCTTTAGAGTCGGCCACGTCTCCCCATCTCCGCCTCGCTCTCCCGGGCCACCCCTCGCCTCTCCCCTGGGTTACATGGGTGGCCTGCTGACTCCCCTCCCTGCCTCTGCCCAGCTGTGCGTCTGTTCTCCCAGGAGGCGGGACAATTCTCTGAAAGCTCAGGTCACACCATCACACCACGTCTGTGCTTGTGTTCCGAACCTCCCACCTCAAAGTCAAAGCCACGGATCCCGCTCCCTCTCAGACCTCCTCTCCGCCCTCACCCCGGTCCTGACTCACTGGCTTCCGTTCCTCAGGCACCAGGCCCCCCGAGCCTCAGGGTCCAGGGGCCGTTCACCCGTCCACACGGCTCTTCTCCCGATGCGCCGCGCCCGTCTCTGCTCAACTGTCACCTTCTCTTGACCTTCCTACTTCAACAGGGGCCCCCACCCCGCCTCCCGTGCCTTTCCCTGACTCCGTATCCCCGACATCTCTCATCACTGTCTAATAGACGGTATCATTTGTCTTTGATATTTGCTGAGTCTGACAACCATGATAAAATTCCAGAATGTCAGGGTGTCCCCAATGCCTAGACACTTGTCTTGGACT
>NW_005344540.1:0-224 GCF_000412655.1 Myotis brandtii | reverse complement strand
AATTTTTGGCTAAAATATAGGCAAGATAGAAGGGCTGACAGATGTGAGACTACTGTAGTTTAAGTTTCAGGGTCCCTCATTTGTTTGGGTCCTTTCCAGTGCTCTGTCTCTAATTTAGTATTTTTAATTCTGTATTCTTTTTCTTAAGGGGACCCCAAAAGGATTAAGCAACAGAACACACAAAACTTTGATTTATCCCTGACAAAAAGAACAAATATATGAAT
>NW_005344539.1:0-214 GCF_000412655.1 Myotis brandtii | reverse complement strand
TCTCTGACTCCCCAGGGAGCGAGGGCGGCCCCGCCTGGGCCCTCCTGTCGCTGCTTCTATGCTAAGCCCGTTCTTGTTTTGCGTCCCCAGCGTTAACCAACGTTCCCTCCTGGTCACCTGGACTCGCACTGGGGAATCTTTCCTGCACGAAGCCGAGAACCCGCACACTGCCCGCCGCCCAGGCAGACCCCTCCGGGCCAGGGCCCCTTTCCGG
>NW_005344538.1:0-1192 GCF_000412655.1 Myotis brandtii | reverse complement strand
TCTATTTCTAGACTATTTTGTTCCATTGGTTTATATGTCTAAACTTTAAGAAACATTCAGATGAAAGAGATTTGTAAAGAAGTTCAGATAATGACTATGGGAGAGGAAGAAAGAACTTCATCCAGTTTTTAGAGGCAGCTATGGCTGGGTCCTGCAGCCTTGGTAATATGAATTATGGTATCTGGGGTCTCAGTGGCATTGGCTATAGGGTCTCTCCCAGGGCAATCCCAGGGTATAAAATGGGCATTGCCATGTAGACTCAAAGCTTAATTCTCTGTTCCTTCAATAAGACTGGATGCAAAGAGCTTGAATCCTCTGTGCTGGCCTTCCCTTGAAACCAATTTGTCCCTGTGTGCTCCCTCCCCAGTAAGCTGTGAAATACAAGGTCTTCTTGTAAGACTGTTACACACCGTTTGCTGCAGTTTAATATATGAAACACTGCATCATAGTCTGGAGGTTCAAAATTACCTCCAAGTAATCATTTCCTAGAGGGCTGGTAGTAAACATTCTGTCACACAGCTATAGGTTGTCGCCTGTCACTATCAATCAGCCCCCAGGGAGATAGGAGGGGGAATGATACTGGAATGAATTGAGAACCGGTGCACGTGGCTGCCAGGTCTCTGCAGAGGGAAACAGGCTTGGTGGCCTGTGGGGGAAGGGAGGTTCATCTGCTCCCAAACCCGAGGTTGTGGGTTTAAGCCCTGTGTGGCTTGCTGTCATAACTCAGCTCCAGGGTCATGGGATCGATTCTTTGGCCCTAATCTTGGCCTTCTGTTATCCACCCAAATGCTTAATAACAAAGCCATCACCTGGGTTTGCAAAATAAGAGTTGCCATTTATAAGCACTCATTCTGCTCCAGGGAGTTTGCTACTCCTTTTTTTTTGCATCATTTTATTAATCTCCAGAGTGACCACAGGATGGAGTTACAATATTAGCCCATTTCACAGCTGAGGAAACCAAGGCTGGGTGATATTGGGAAATTTGTGAACTCAGTCAGCTTGTCAGTGGCAGGGCTATTTTTTTGAATCTGGGTGTTCTTTTTTCTAGAGGCCAAGTGCTAAATCACTACATACTGTGTCTGTTCAATATCTAGCTCTGCACTGAGCCCAGTAGTTTGTCCCTTCAATAAACTTTTACATGTGCTGTTCTTGCCTCATTGTATAGATGAAGAAACTGAGGCTCTGAGAAGTA
>NW_005344537.1:0-606 GCF_000412655.1 Myotis brandtii | reverse complement strand
TGTTAGGAGTTAACCTTATTGCTGATGACCATCATGTCGAAAATGTCTTCTTCAATAAGTATTTCTTTTGTTTTTTTTCTGCCTTTTGGTAGAGCTGTTATACTTGGTTTCTCTACCATCTGGCTGACCCATTCTCACCCTATGTGCATACACATATGGTGTAGTCTTTAGCGGTGAGAGTGGTGTAGAGAAGGCACACCACATACAGAGCCAGAAGGCTCAAATCCTAGGTCTGGGTCTGCCCTAACTCATTTATTGAAGGCAAATGTTCTACATAGTTTGGTTGCATTGACTCATAGACAAAGAATACACGCTAAACTAATTACAATAAAATTGCAATTTCCGGAATCTCTTGGAAAGTTAGAAGCTTCATTCCTACTGAGATACTGCCAGCTGGTGCTGAGAAGTGGCCGTGGCCTTCTGGTGGGCCCTAGCCTAGGCACGGTGCACTTGTTCATCATAGAACCCCCACATCCCCATTCATACCTACTCTCCTCTACTCATACTCATCACTTGCCCCGCACAAGGTCAAGCGAACACTTCCTTTTCTCATGAGTCAATTTCTTCAATTATTAGGAGGGGGATAATAATACTTTATAGAACACT
>NW_005344536.1:0-287 GCF_000412655.1 Myotis brandtii | reverse complement strand
GGCCACTCTAGCTCCACCGTCCCTATCGGGTTTGCCAGCGCTGGCATTGGGTCTGCATTGCTCTCAACTTCTCCCTTTGCTCACTACTGCTTCCTTCCCCTCCCAATCAGTGTCTGTTTCCCAGGGAAACCAACTTGTAATAGGAGCTAAGATGATAAGCACTCAGGAAAGATCATTTCCTTTCGGTCATTTTCCAGCCAATGTCCAGATCTTTTTAAATAAAATTTAACTACAGTTGCTATATAATATTATATTAGTTACATTAGTTTCAGGTGCACAATATAGTG
>NW_005344535.1:0-344 GCF_000412655.1 Myotis brandtii | reverse complement strand
GTGGGGTCCCTCGAGGTGGCCTGTGGAGATGGGGCCCTAGCTCATACCCCCAGCCCCACAGCCCTGCAGCCCCACCTGGCACTACGCCTTGGCCTGGTGCTGCCCCCTCACTTTCTCCACCATCCTTCCTGTGGGACGATCGATTGAGGCCAGGCCCCTGCCCAGCTCCCTCAGCACCTAGGAGCTGGGCAGCAGCCCCACCCCCCTGCCACCACTGGTGGCCATCTGCAGGGCAATTGGTGGGGTGATTGGGCCCCCACTCCCATCTGCTTTGGCCTGGCACCACCTGCTCACCTGCTCCCACTGGGGTCCTGCTCTCACTGGGGCCCATCAGGGCCAGCAGC
>NW_005344534.1:0-862 GCF_000412655.1 Myotis brandtii | reverse complement strand
TGTTAATTTTCACATATGACATACAGACTGGAAATTTAGTCTGTTAAATCAAGCTCTGCAAAATCAAGGGTTTATTGTACAAGGTATTTACATGGAAGGAGAATAGTTCATGGGCATCTTTGGGCAGGTCATTATTCTGCCTACCACAAAATTATAAAGGAGTGACATAAGAATAATTTCATAGAGAAAGTGGCAATAGCACTGAGTCTTAAAACACAGAGATGGAGAAGGCACTCCGGCAGAAGGCAGCAGCATGTGTGAGGGCTTATAGGCAAAGAATGGCCAAGATTGTTTGGGGGAGGGGAGAGTTGTGAATAATTTGTTATTCACTGGAGACAATACAAGATGAGACTAGAGAGGGAAGTGATGTCACTATTTCTTGAATGGTTGTCTCTGATTCCCACGAACAAATAAGGTGGCTCAGAGTATTTTAACACATCTGCTAGATGTTTAAAGACAGGGGTAAGTTTAATTTGAGAGTCAGAAGCTAAAAGGTCATTCTGCTTTTAGTTTCAAATCACTAGATGGCTCCCTATTTTTGGTCTCTTCTGTGGTGCTAGTGTTAATGGTATCATTTTTATATCTGTGTTTATCAGTATAGTGTATACGCACTGCACTTGGCAGCATTATACTCAGAAACAAAAACTAATATACTAAATATTAAGTAATTTGACACATTTGATCCCTTCTTGAAGTGAACCAATAGAAAGACATTATCGAACGATGGTGGGGATTTTTGTCGTATTGTCTAGGAAATAATGTCCTTTTACATGGAGTGTATAGGCCTTTAGGCTATAGTGATTTTTCATCTCATTACAACATAACGAGAAAAGTCTTCTCTCTCGTAATGAGGCAGAACTAA
>NW_005344533.1:0-897 GCF_000412655.1 Myotis brandtii | reverse complement strand
TATACTTTGAACCAAAAGTTGCAGTGGTGGAATGGTATGTTTTAGGAATCAGTCCAAATGTGTGGTTTGGAATTCCAAGCATCTTCACTGAAACCATATAATGGGATTTTTTTTTGGGGGGGGAGGGTATATGTAATCATTTTCTAGGAAGTATAGTTATCTGTATCTGTACTAATGTTTTTATATGAAGAACATTTAAAGACAACTGTGAAATAAAATTGTTTCATCTGCTAAAAAAAGAAATGAAAGTAGCCTTCGAAAAGGATAAGAAAAAAGCAATTTAAAATTGCTAGTATGATTAACAATTTCTGAGTATTTTTATATATACGGAAGCAATACTTTTTTAATATGTCTGTTTTCTTGAGAATTTCTAGAGATATTTATTTCTATTTAAACACATATTTCATTTAGCCTGTAGAGTTTATATTTATATATGTTTCTATATTTCTTACATTTCCTAAGAATAATGATTTTATATTATAGGCTTTTTGTCTTCTCCCTCTACTCCAAAATGTTGCATAATTTTTATAAAATTCCTAAGTATTACTTTTTTCATATATCATTGATTAGTGGGAAATGTCCAGCATCAATATTAATCTCTAGTGAAAAACCAACTGGATTATTTATGATTAGTTGCCTCAATTCTGCTGAATTTTGATCCTCAATTACCTCATCAGTTGGTAATATTGTTAATAAAGTACTGACTGAGAATTCAAATATAGACCTCTCTGATTCCATAGTCAAGTCTCTATAGATGAAGGCACATGAGTAATAGTTGCTTTATTATGAATTAAATTTCTTAATTATCTCTTTTATATTGAGATATCTATCTGACTTCACTAACAGTGGTGGTATATTCATAAGTGTTTTGATTTGTTCTTGCTTCTGTAATATCTC
>NW_005344532.1:0-378 GCF_000412655.1 Myotis brandtii | reverse complement strand
CATCAATGTTTCTATCTCTCCCTTCTCTCTCTCTAAAAACAAAACAAAACAACAAAAAAACACACCATAAAAAAATAAAACAAAAGCACAGCTCTCTGCATCCACACCTCCTCTGTGCAGGAGAATCTTTCACAGAACACTAATGTGGTCCTTTTTTCAAACTGCCTCCTCCTCCAACTTTGGGACTGACCCCCTACATAAGGAGGGGCTCCAGACTTACCTTTGCTCTTCTGTGGGGCTGGGTCTCTCCTGATCTGTGGTAACTCTGGTTAGAGACATTCAGGAGCTCAGGGCTGGGAGCTGGAGGTGGTGTGGGTTAGAGGAGGGATGTGAAGAAATGTTGAAAGGAAAGGAACTTCATGAGACTACCTTGCATTC
>NW_005344531.1:0-567 GCF_000412655.1 Myotis brandtii | reverse complement strand
TCAAACTGTGTGAGGTGCAAGCAGGTCCTTTGTAAAGTTGTAAAAGGACTTTCACATGTAAGGTTCATTGTAAAATGACACTTTAGAGCAAGTTTTTAAGACAAAATTGCCTGTTTCTAATGGATAAGTCATTGTTTCATCTGGATTTTCATTCAGGGCTCAGGAGTACCTACCTCGCTCATCCCCAGCCGTGCTAGGAGTGAGTCTCCTAGCCTCGAGCAAAGATGCGGAGCTTCTCAAGCTTCCCGGGGGTGCAGTCCCTGCAGCGTTCTGTCACTAGTACCAGCTTCTCTGCTGACTGCCAAGGACCTCTCCTGGCATTCGTGGCACTTGGCACTCCGGTGGCCTGGCCGGCCTGGCCCTCCCAGAAATGGCTGCTCCTCAGTAGAGCAGCCGCCTCATAAGAGAGATCCATTAGGCAGGACCCTGCGGCCTCTGTATTAAACCTTGAAAGCTGCACCTTGGGTTCCTGATCTGTATCGAACAGCTGAGCAACCACCTCAAACCAAATAGCTCTGCTTAGTTCAGCTTCTTGTGATATCACCTGGAGAGTTAAAAAAAAAAAAA
>NW_005344530.1:0-1094 GCF_000412655.1 Myotis brandtii | reverse complement strand
TAAAGGGTCTCGTCATTAGGAAGGTTGAGAACCACTGCTGTAGAGCTTTTTGTTGAGTCCTCAGAAAGATCTAAGGTGCCTTGTAGAATTTTTCAGAAACACCGAAGGCCCTTTAAGGGGCTTAAGAGCATGCCTCACAAATCTGTCTGTTAAACAAGACTTCCAAAAATGTTAAGGGCATTGCCCATACCAGTTTCACAGGGAACCCAAGGCGGAGAAGGGTTTATTTCAAAGAAAGTTGTAGTTGTGGTTTTTGTCTAATGAAGTGAACCCCGATAAGATTCATAGAAAACAGTTTTTTAGTTGGAATGTTCTGGTAAAAGTACCATCACTTGAACTAAACAGGATAGAGATAATATGAAATGGAAAGGGGTCTTTGGACTCTTCCTACCTTTTACGGGAAAGAACAGGCTGAGAACGCTCCTCCGCTGCAGTTTGCTTTTTTTACGGTAAAAGTCAAGGCCCAAATTAAGAACCCAGCGAGCAGTCAAGAGCAGCTGTAAGTCATTCCCAGGCAGCAGGACTGAGCCCTAATCAAGGAAGTGGCAACATGTGCCTGACTGGATCTTAGATTTACTCGAGATCCCTGTGCCTCTTATTTTCCCCCTTTGTAATGTGAAGGTGCACAGTAGTTACCTTACGTCTGTCTTGATACTATGTGTTGGGAACTAGGCAGGGTTCCTTGTATTAATTAGGCCCTGAGCTTAACTATGTAAAGGAAGAATAGTCATTACAGCTTAATTTCATGGAACACACTGAAAAATGCCTCTAATTCTACACACGAAATATTTTACAGGATCACATCCCTTCTCTTGCTTACAACTATTTCCAAGCAATCTGGAGGAACTGTTGACTTTTAAAAATAATTATAGTAATCATGAATTGTGCTCTATAGTATAGAGCAGCCGTCACCAACAGGTAGTCCGCAGACCACTGGTGCTCCGTGAGGTCCGAAAGGTTGGCGACCGCTGGTATAGAGAACACAAAAACACAGAAAGTTTCAAAATGCATTAAAAAACAAACAAACAAACAAAAAAACCTCTTCTTTTTGCTCCTTCAGTCCTTCCAACAGCACTGAAATTAAGTATGTAAAG
>NW_005344529.1:0-1035 GCF_000412655.1 Myotis brandtii | reverse complement strand
GCAGCTCATCAATGATTCTCTCTCATCATTGACATTTTAATCTCTCTCTCCTTCTCTGTTCTTCTCTGAAATCAATACAAATATAATAATAACCAAAAAACGAAATACCCAGCTTCTGACCCATAGAAACCAAGAGATAATAAATGTGTGCTGTTTTAAGGCACTAAAATTTGGATAAATGGTTGTGCGGCAATAGAAAATGAACATACATCAGAAGATCTGCAAGATCAGTAATGGGTCCCATCACACTTGGGCCTGTGACCACCTGACTCTTCAGCATCTTGCTTCATTTACCTTCACCCACAAGTGAAACCAAGGAAGGATCTAGGCAAGAGTCCAGTGTGCGAGAGAGCCTCATGTCCATTCTAGCTTCTGCTGGTGCTCTGGCATGCATCCTGTGAACTCAGCTTTGTTCTTATTTGTTTTATCCTGTTACTGCAACAGAAATAAAGGAGAGAGTTTCTCTTTTCAAGAAAACAATATATTTAGCTTGCTTTTGGTTTAGAAATATGAGACACTTGATGCTAGGAATGGTGCCTGAGTCATTCCCTGCCGACCCATCACCCTATAGCATTGCAGGAGGAAAAGGGCTTGTGGCTGCCATCGCCTGCTGCATTTATTTCCTTACTCTCTTTTAAAATGCTCTTTCCTGTTCAGGCTTCTGGGCTTTTCCTTTTCTCTTTCCCTTTGTGTGGCTGCATTTGCCTTGAATGTTGATGAGGAAAACTTGGTCCCTCCCCAAGAACTTATTTGGGGGTAATTAATTCTTGGCTCTGTAGCAGTGCTTCACAACTGTGACTTTCTTAGGTACGAATTGACTGAGTAAATGTCCAGACATGGGACATGTGCAATTATTGCATTTCCTGTTGCCAAAAATTAATCGTTTCTTGAACTTGCTGTAGCGGGATGGGAATGGTGAGTATGTGCAAGGGAGATGAAAGACAGAGTTCACATGAGGGCAGAAAGAGAATCCTTGAGAACCTGATTCTAGTCTCTCCTTTTAAAAAATCTTTATTGTTGAAAGTATTACCTATG
>NW_005344528.1:0-964 GCF_000412655.1 Myotis brandtii | reverse complement strand
CTAAGAATTCTATATCCAGCAAAGTTATACTTCAAAAGTGAAATTAAGACATAAGAAAGTAAGACATTGCCCTGGCCAGTGTGGCCTGTGCACCAACGGCTCATGGATTTGATTCTGGTCAAGGGTACAAATCTGGGTTGCAGGTTCTTCCCTGGCCCCCAAGTAGGGGTGTATGCAGAAGACAACCAATCAATATGCTTACTTTAATCTCTCTCTCTCTCTCTCTCTCTCTCTCTCTCTCCCTCTCTCTCTCTCTGTCTCTCTCCCCTTTCTCTCTTCACTCTCTCTAAAAATAAATGGAAAAAATATCCTCAGGTGGAATTAACAAACAAACAAAAAGACATTTCTAAATAAACAAACAGTGAGAAAAACTATAACTAGCAGACCTTTCCTATAAGAAATACTAAAAAGAGCATTTCAGACTGAAATAAAAAGACACAGACAGTAACTAGAATCCACATGGAAAATAAAGAACACTGATAGAGGTAACTATATAGGTAAATACAAAATAGAGCATAAATGCTTTTTTTGTCTGTAACTTTTTTCTTCTATCAGATTTAAAAGAAATTTGTGTAAAATCAAATATTGTGCTGATGGGCTTATAATGAACAAAGATGTCTTTGTGATAATAGTAGCACAAAAGAGTGGGAAGAGATTAGAGTAAGACTTTTCTACATTATTAAATTGATATTTACCCAGTAGAGATTAAGTCAAGTTGTTAGTTGTAATCCCAGGACAATCACTTAAGAAGAAATTTTTAAAAAAATGTGGTATAAGAAACAACAGGTTTTAAATTGTATACCAGAAAATACTTATTTAACATAAAAGAGGCAGAAATGAAAGACTAGAGAAAACAAAATGAAATGTCATTAAAAACAAATAGCAAAATGGTAGACATAAATTTCACCTTATGAGTAAGTACATTACATACAAATGGAGGTAATACTCTCATCAAAAGGCAGAA
>NW_005344527.1:0-1298 GCF_000412655.1 Myotis brandtii | reverse complement strand
GCCCCTTCCTTACTCACCCCCCACCCCCAGCCCCCACCCCACTCCAGCTGTCCAGGGCAGGAGGGAAGCACCTTCTCAGGCCACTTCCTTTCCTTTGTCTGGGGCTGTGCCAGGAGGGGTCAGCTGTACAGGAGCAGGCGATGGAGAAAGAAAGGAAATTCCCACCAGTTGCCAGGAAAGACTGTCTCTTGGAAATGCTATGCCCCCTCCTTGGGTCCCGGAGAAGTTTGGAACAGTGGGGGTGGGAGAGGCTGTCATCCTTTGCCTCCTTTCACCTGAGCATCACCCCGTCTATGTCCTAAAATCTCAGCTCCCTCTACTTCTGACCCCCATGTGACACTGTGTGTAGGACACTAAGGTGCCTGGGGCCTCCCTTTCAGCATCTGTACATCTGAGCACCATCTGACGACATAGCATGTTGTTGTCAGGTCCCGTGCCAGCTACACAGAATGTCCCCCAGGAATTCTGCGTCTGAAGTCACTTCCCCACCTCAGACAAATGGGCCACCCAGCAGTGGTAAGTATAGCCAGCTGTTAGGGTAGAATTGAGATGGTGTTCACTGCAAAACGATTTAATCTTTGAGGAATGTTTGAAAAGTTTTATAATAAAGTGTTGGGGGAAAAGCTATCTTTCTCACCCCAAAGTATTTTTAATGGATAAACATTTGATTATTGGCATTAAAGTTAGGAATTAGACGCCACTATTATCTAACACTTTCCTGGAGGAACTATCCCATGCAACCAGAAAAGAAAAGGATACGAAAGCTGTAAACATTATAAAGAGGTAACATTATCCCTACTTGCAAACGATAAGAGAATATCCTTAGAAAACCTGAGAGAAAACACTGAAAAATTTGTGAATTTAGTAACACGGCAGCCTAAAAAATTAACATACAGAAACCACTGGCTTTCAAATATACAATCACCAAATAGAAGATACAATGGAAAATGGGCCCTATATATAATACCAACAAAAAAATGCCAGAAGATCTATATGAAGAAAACTTAGCACACTACAGCGGGCACAAAAGACTAGGACAAGTGACCAATGTTCATAGATAGTTTGATTCAACATCATAAGATTGTCTACCCTTTTAATTTAGTCTATGAATTTGACATAATCCCAATAAAAATAAGATTTTTTTTTGTATTCACATAAGCAGATTCTAAATACTAAAATAAAAATGCAGGAAGAGGCAGTTCACCTTTGAGAAAAGATAACGATGAGTGATGAGAAGTTTATTGATATTTTTGTTTGTTTTTCTTTCTTTTTTAATTTTTTAGCATTATTGATATGAA
>NW_005344526.1:0-543 GCF_000412655.1 Myotis brandtii | reverse complement strand
TATTTCTGTATTATCTGCAATTTCATACATTCACTGGGATCTTGGAAGTATACTCCTTGGGTAGAACTATCAAGCATCACTTAAAAGAATTGAATGATCCTGTAAACCTAGAGTAAAAGTATTAGGAGTTAACATATATTATATTTTAAAAATTATAGATAGTTGAGCCTGGCCAGAGTGGCTCAGTTAGTTATGCATTGCCCTGTGCACTGAAAGGTCGTGAGTTCAATTCCCGGTCAGGGCGCATACGTGAGTTACGGGTTTGATGCCTGGTTGGGGGCATGTATGGAAGACAACCAATCAATGTTTCTCCATCAGTGTTTCTCTCTCTCCCTTCCTCTCTCTAAGTATGTCCTTAGGTGAGGCTTTAAAAAAAACTATAAATAGTTGCATGATATACACAAGAGAAATGCCTTTAAATTGTGACTACTGATTTATGCAACTTTGAAACACAATTTTTTAAAAATTTTCTTTAAAAGTCTCATCACCAAATAAATGTATATTGCTGACCCTTGAACAACACAGATTAGAACCACATAGGTT
>NW_005344525.1:0-916 GCF_000412655.1 Myotis brandtii | reverse complement strand
TTGTGAAGTAGGAATATTGCATTTGCCTCTGCGATTCGTGATGAGGATTAAACAAGCTGAGTTTAGTTCCCATGTATGCCCATGCTGTCTCTTGTTGCACTGGGAGCTCACCGAAGGCCGAGGCCAGGTCGGACTCCCCCGGGCTTCTGTTGATTCTACCCTCTCAATAGCGCTTAACCACCTCCACGTCTCTCCATCACTGTTGCCACAACTTGGTCCAGACGGCCATCATCTCTCATGGAGAGCTGCTGCAATGTATGTATCACTCTGCATCCATTCTTGGCTCCCTCCAAGCCTTTCTCTCACAGAAACCTGAAAATTTTTGTAAAAAATCACAAATGTGTTGACTCACATACCTGCTAAAAGCAAAACAAAACAAAACTTCCAGGTTCAAAAAAAAATAGGGATAATATTCAGAAAAACTACTGGTTTGGAACAGGCCCTGGGCAATCAGAAGAGGTGCCGGTATTGACAGCCATGCCAGTGCACCCACCCTGAGCATCACCCCTGTTCTGAGGCCCTGGAAGAGCTGTTTCTGCCCACCTCTCCAGGCTTCTCCCTGTTGCCTGCACCACCCACCTCCACTTCCCACTTTGCCTCTCTGGCCAGGCTGTCCTGCTTGCACTTCCTCAAATGGACCACTCTTACTTGTCACCAAGCCTCTGAACACGCCATTTCCTAGAACTGGAATAAGATTTCTCCACTCTCTCTGGTTACTTCCTTAAAGTCTCTATTTGGGTGTCCCCTCTTCCAGAATGCTTTCTCCGACACCCCTTCCCCCCACCATGGTCTCTCACAGCCGCCCTCTGCTTTCTCTACCAGAGTGTTTGTCACTCCCAATTTTTGTTATGTCTCTTTCTTCCTCACTGGACTGTTTGCTGTTGTTTGTTTCATTTTTTGGTTAATCCTCACCTGA
>NW_005344524.1:0-827 GCF_000412655.1 Myotis brandtii | reverse complement strand
GGTCCCGGGTGCCGGAGGGAAGCCGGTGTCGGCAGCCATGGGAAGGAAGGCCTATTGCACAAATCTTCATGCATCGGGCCTCTAGTAATGTAATAAAAAAATAACTGAATATAGGATGTAACATAATATGAATGACATATTTATCAGTAGAAATATACTCCTGAGGGCTCCAGATAAAGGAGTCAGATATCAACTTAAAATAACTATGCTTACAAATTGAAGAAAGATAAAATTGAGAATTTTAGCAAAAGATGAAAAACTACAAAATGGACTCAAATAAAAATTCTATCACCAAAAAGCATGATACCCCATATTAAGAACTTAGTGAATGGGTTTAACAGCAGATTACATTTAGTTCATTAAAGCATTAATTAATTGGAAGATATACTAGAAGAAAATATACAGTTTAGAAAGACAAAGGAATTAAAATTTAAAAGACAGTAAAAGATAGAGAAGTTGGTAAAAAATTCTAACATGCAAAAATTGGAGTCTCAGAATGAGATGAAAGAATGAGTCAAAATCAAAACTAAAGAGATTATGGCTAAAAGGTTGCCAAAACGAATGGAAGCTATCAAACACAGATAAGAAGCCCTATGAACCTTAAGTAGGATAAAGACAAGTAAGTCTACATCTAGGCACATATCATAGCAATCTGCCAAAAGCCAAAAAACAAAAAAGAAAATCTTAAAAGCAATCAGAGGTAAAGAAGGATTTACCTTCATAGAAACAACAATTGGCATCCAACTTTTTAACAGACATGATAGAAGCCAGAAGACAAGATATAATATCTTTTTTTTTAAAAAATTCTTTATTGTTTAAAGTATTAC
>NW_005344523.1:0-215 GCF_000412655.1 Myotis brandtii | reverse complement strand
GTGAGAGAAACACATCAATTGGTTGCCTCCTGCATGACCCCCGACTAGGGCCTCGGCTGGGGAGGAGCCTGCAACCGAGGTATGTGCCCTTGACTGGAAAAGAACCTGGGACGCTTTGATCTGCAGGCCAATGCTCTACCTACTGAGCCAAACTGGCTAGGGCTACATGCATATTCACTGTAGCTTTATTTGTAACAGCCAAAAAATGGAAATAA
>NW_005344522.1:0-465 GCF_000412655.1 Myotis brandtii | reverse complement strand
TGTAACATTATTATATTTAAAATAATTTTTCTTGAAAAAATAAACAAACAAAAATCAGCAATGGTGGAGGTATTTACACCACAGAAGTGGGCAGACACTACACACCAACACCTGCCCCACCCCTCCCCAAAAGTCAGCTTACCAGACACTACTGGATGTGGGTATGAATCCAATGCAAAGCAATGAACGTTGCCCAGAGATTTGACATATAGGTCTCAGAGGACTGGTATTCCTTCTCATTCTGGATTGCAAACTGTGAGGTAATATCCAACTTCCTTGCTGTGTGCAGAACCTGCCTGAGAAGAAAATCAACCCACATAAGGAGGGAAGGATAAGCGATAACGAAGGGTAGACCCAAAGCACAAAATTTGTTGCTGTTTTATTTTCTCAATTTAAAAAATTTCTTAAAATTTTAAGATCTCATTCACTTGTAGAAAACTCTCTCTCTCTCTCTCTCTCTCTCTC
>NW_005344521.1:0-1322 GCF_000412655.1 Myotis brandtii | reverse complement strand
CCTACACCTTCACATCTAGGCTCCCTTTGTTCTCGCTCTCCTTATAAAAACAATTTTTTTCAAGAATGCCTCTTCCTGGGAGAGGGATCATAAACTCATGAGGTACTTATGCTCTCCATCAGTGTAGACTTGAATTATTCTTTTCCTCCAACTCATTTCATCCTTCCTTCATTTACTTCCAATACCCCTGCAATCTTTAAGTCTCTGCTTAACTCTTTTTTTTTTCTTACTACATTTCTCCTGACTACTCTTAATGCACACTGAGCTATCCCTTCTCTAAATTTCAATAGTTCTTGCTAACAGTGCCTGTCATCAGACAGGTAACCTATTCTGTTTTGTGTTGCATTTTTTCTATGTGCTTTGCCTCTCCAATTGGCCTGGGAACGGGGGCCATTACTTTATGAAGAAACATTATTTATGAAGAAACATATTACCTGGAGAGCTGATAGTTCTAGTCTAAAGTACACTAAAAAGAAAACTTGGTCATTTGGACTATTTGACATTTTCGAGAGACATTTCAAAAAGTCCAAGATATAGCATGGGCTCAGCAAAATGGATGCCCGCCTCCTGCATTTCACTGCAGTTCTCCTGGGACCCTTAGGAAAGTGATTAGCTCGGTCAAGTCCCACCTGCGCTGCCTCATCAACGCTCAAAGTAAGACCCGGAACCCAGGAGCATGTTTTTGTTACATACCCTGATTTAGCCAAACCTACAAGGTTAAACTAAGAAACCTTAAAAATGAAGAGAAGTCACAATACTTCAAAGGCTGAAAGGATAAATATCCTCTATGCAAGCCAGAGAGGACTTGTTTTTAGTAAAACAAACAAAATTTTTTCAGTAATTAGCACAGCTGAAAATAGCAACATTTGGAGCAATGACTCTGGCCTTTGATGTGACCCTACACGTGCTGTTTTATCTCAGCTTGCTTGTGCGTAAATGGAAATACTGTGTAATAATGCACAGGTATTATTATTCTGCAAGGATTAACTACAAGGATTCACTAAAGAACTGATCATATATTGCAAAATATGCTTTAAAAACGAAAAGCCACCATTTACTTCTGACCTGGTAAGCCTATCCAGCGCACCCACACAGCATACTGTCACCTACCAGTCAAAGTCTACCATACGCATCCCAAAGACTTGCCTAGCAATTACATATTTCTCCTTTCCTTTACCTCCGGCCTGTGAATGGAAGCCTCTTTGGTTGTCAGAGGTAGGTAATCTGGCCTGTCGTTTTCACAGCAGCCACAAACGTTGGGTACAGATATGTGTCTCCGCTCCTTCCATGGAGAAACCGCTCACTTGGAGCAAGTTGGAAGG
>NW_005344520.1:0-209 GCF_000412655.1 Myotis brandtii | reverse complement strand
ACCTTGGTGTATGGGGACGATGCTCTAACCCACTGAGCTACCCAGCCAGGGCCTGTATCAATCAATCAATCAATCAATACTATTTAGAGAAGTCAGGAAGGCAGTGTGGTTTGGGGAAGGAAAAATCTAATTCATCCAAGAAGTGAATCTCCAAGCAGGTGTAGGCTGGGCAAGGGGGAGGGGAGGGAGAGGCAGGAGGGGCATCGCGC
>NW_005344519.1:0-236 GCF_000412655.1 Myotis brandtii | reverse complement strand
TGACACTCTATCCACTGAGCCAAACCAGCTGGGGCGAGATTTCTCCTTTTTTACTGCTGCATAGTATTCCAAGATACAGATGTACCCCAGGTTTTTATCCACTCATTTACTATGGGTCCTTAGGTTGTTTCCAGATCTTAGCTATTGTAAATTGTGCTACTATGAACATAGGCCGTGTATACATTCTTTTTCATTCAGCGTTTCGGGTTTCTTAGGATATATTCCTAGAAGTGGGA
>NW_005344518.1:0-765 GCF_000412655.1 Myotis brandtii | reverse complement strand
TTGAATAAGGTGATCATAAGGTTATAGCCATCCTCAAACGTTAACAAGTATGAGAGAACCCATTAAAAGACACAAGCAGAAGACATTGGACAAATACAGCCTATGTCATGTATGACTGTCCTCTGGGCAGTGCTTTCTAATGTTTTGTGTTTGCTGAACACTTTTAGACACTAGACATTTTTGCTAAATGCTTGAAAGGATTGAACTGTTTGGTTTCTGCAGGTATCTCATTGTACACTCGGCATCCTCCAACCCTTCGCTGTTTGAGTAGATCACTTCCTGCTGGGCTCTGCTCTCGCACATGTGCAGAGGAAACGCTGCCGTATTTCAGGGGCACACTCTGGCCTTTGTGGCCTGCTTGGCAGAAGGCAGTGCTGCTGCCCTTTCGCTGCATCGACATGCACTCTGACTTTTTTCACCAACCCGCACATTTTATAACCTGACAGCCTTTTCGTGTAACCTTTGTTTTGGAGTAGGTAAGTTCAGTCTTAGCAGGAGTCATTTTTATTGCTTGGCCACATTTTGATCCTTTGAAGGCACTGTGTACACCCCTGTGGTGTAGCACAAGTCTGAAACCATTATCCCCTGCTACCCTTGCAGAGACTTTCACTTTAAATGGCCATTGATAGTTTTGTTGATCAGATGGGGGACATTTTAAAGCTTATTAGTTTAAACGTTAAGGGTTGGATGGCAAATTGTGGTAAAAGGGTAAAGAAAGGATTGATAATAACAATTCTGATTTGGTAGAGGATTTCCTCTTCTTCT
>NW_005344517.1:0-731 GCF_000412655.1 Myotis brandtii | reverse complement strand
AATTTTAAAACAGCGAACATGGCAGACTTTCTAGAGACTGTCAATGGCTTGACAAAGCAATCCAGTCTCTTCCCTTGGGCTCTCGCGCTGCTTGGTAATGGGCGCTGTTGGTCATGTACCAGCAGTACAACGGGAAGTACACCATCTAATGAAAGAGAGTTGATTTTGAAAACAGATACATTTTGAAGTTTATTCCTGGTGCCAGGTGTCCCTTAGCTGTGCACTTTGGGGCTTAAGTGCCTGCCGTTTCCTTTTTTTATGGGAAAACTATAAAACGGGAGACTTGCCGTTGTGCCACGCTTCATGAAGGCAACTCCTCCTTCAGAGTCTGCAGACATGTTTGATTTCAATTTCAAACATAGCCTCAAAGAGACCTTTTCTTGCCCTGATACTTCAGTGTGGGTCGTGGTAGTATGGTCTGTACATAGAGCAGGTGCAGATTGCGTCTGATTTCCAAGTTAAGTAATATATTTGGAAAACAGCCAGAGCTAGAATCCATCCCATCATTCATTCATTCACTCACTCATTCATTCAAACCTGATCTTTAAGACCAGTGGCAAGATGGCCCCAGCAGCAGTTGCTATTCTTTTAGAAAACCCTTTGCAAAGAGAGGTATCCTTTCCCAATCACTCCAGCCTGATTCTCATGAGCCTGACCAGGGCCACACGCCCATCTGCAGCCTAACTACTGTAGCCAGGGGAGACAGACTAGTTCACATTCCTGAGGGCCAG
>NW_005344516.1:0-216 GCF_000412655.1 Myotis brandtii | reverse complement strand
ATCCAGGACCCCTCAGGGGATGTCCGAGAGCCAGTTTTAGCCCATCCCACAGGCCAGGCCGAGGGACCCCACTGGTGCACGAATTTGTGCACCGGGCCTCAAGTCAATAAATAAAAGATAAAAAAAAAGTTGTTTCACAGCTTGTTCACTCACTTTCCCTAGGAAACCTCCCTGACTTCAGTTCTCTCAGCAAATGGCTGTGTGTGTTCTTATCAT
>NW_005344515.1:0-563 GCF_000412655.1 Myotis brandtii | reverse complement strand
GGGGTGATCAGGCAGGCAGGTGAGCAGTTAGAGGTGAACAGGCAGGCAGGCGAGCATTTAGAGGAGATCAGGCAGGCAGGCAGAGGGGTTAGCGGCAATCAAGCAGGCAGGCAAGTGGTTAGGTTCGATCAGGCAGGCAGGTGAGAGGTTAGGAGCTAGCAATCCCAGAATGGGAGAGGGTGCAGGCTGAGCTGAGGGAACCACCCCCCCAACCCATGCACAAATTTCTTGCACCAGGCCTCTAGTAACATATAAAGACCATTTGCAAGGCATTAGAGGAAACTCATGATATTTGGAGTGGGGAGGCCCAGACCCCAAAGCAAGACCACATGTCATCTGAATCCAGGAATGTGTGTGAATGAAAAGGGAGTACTACTAACAGTCACACCAGAACAGCAGAGTAAACAGGGCCAGTGCAGCGAGCGTGAGCACCTGACTGCGAAGCCGCACAGACCACGGCCAAGTTGGTTGACCTCACAGAGCATCTGTTTCCTCCTCCATAAGGAAAGAATGCCAGCATCTCAGAGGTTAATAGCAAGCTCTGGACGGACTTAAGACACTGC
>NW_005344514.1:0-577 GCF_000412655.1 Myotis brandtii | reverse complement strand
AGGCCTGGCCAGCGATCAAGGCCCATCTGTGGGGTGACTGGAGGGGCAATTGGGGGTGGGGGGACCCCCTGCTGGCACCCGTCTTGGCTGGTGGCCTAGCGCCACCCACTCGCTGGCCCCGACTGGGGACAACTCCTGCGTTGAGCATCTGCCCCATGGTGGTCAGTGTGCATCATAGTGACCAGTCGTTCCACTGGTCAGTCGCTTTGCATATTAGGGTTTTGTTATATAGGATTATATTTAGCCTGATGTACACCCATAGACTATTGCTAGCCAGGGCAAGTGATCTAGACTTTATTGTAAGATCACTATATATCCAAGGGGGAGGATAGAGTAGGGCAAGCACAGAAATATGGGCACCATGATGTAATCCAGGTGAGAAATTTTAGGGGCTTAGACTAGAGAGGTCACTGTTCATTGATCTAACAGTCAATGGAATAAGTGAGCAGTAGTTACAACTATTCCTCTTATGCTGGCCATCAAAAGGAACCATAAGCCACACGAGGACAACTCCATGTCATCTACCAAGGAATATAACACTTAAGTTATAAGTACATGAACTTACTCAGATTACAAA
>NW_005344513.1:0-314 GCF_000412655.1 Myotis brandtii | reverse complement strand
GCAGTTCAAGGGGTCCTTCTTCTTTTTCCCAGATTCAGGCTATTTTCTCCCTGTATGGATCCTCTGAGTTTATCTATGTAGCCAGATTTCTATTGGCCCTCAAAGCTTGGCATCCTGTAGTGTCTGCAGCCAGCTCTGCATACCCTTGTCCCTATTCCTTCACCAGCTACAGTCATGAAGGGACACATCCTGGTGGTCTAAGGTGCCAACAAAATTCCAGGACATCTTTCAGAGGCAAAAGAGAGTATTTTTATTCATTTATGGTTTGCAAATCAGGGAGGCACAGCATTCACTGAAAACTGAAAGTGGGCTCA
>NW_005344512.1:0-537 GCF_000412655.1 Myotis brandtii | reverse complement strand
AAATATTGGTCATGCTCTGTTAACCATGGTTGCCTTGATGTTGGTTGAAGAGGGGATACTCTGACTGGGAGTTGTACGTCCCGGGACCTGGGAGTCAACCTTGGAATGAGGTCCATTCTCATGGAAAGGTTAACACCCTTGTTGCCCAAACAATGGAGTCCCACTCCAGCCTCCTACTTCCAATGCCTACCCAATTTCCCTGTGTAATCTTTGTCCTACCCTATATTAGCAGATGGCTTATGGGAGGCGGCAGAGCAGATTTTTGTGAATGACCTGCTGCTCGCTCATATTGCTGGCAGTATTGGAATAAACAGTCCTTTTCTGAAGCTCCAAGTGGGTATGGTTTGTCACTTCCCGCACACCTGATTTCTGCCATAACAACATCTTTAAAAATGGGCAGTAAGGACATCTGCCCTTTGCTCAAAGGGAGACATCATCTCCATCTTCTAAGGCTGTGAGCAAGCCTGCCCTTCTCTCCAGAGGTAGACATGTCTTTCAAAGATGTTTCCTACACACAAAAACGAACAAGAGCAAGCA
>NW_005344511.1:0-726 GCF_000412655.1 Myotis brandtii | reverse complement strand
GCTCGCGAGCCGCAGTTTGCCGACCACTGGTCTATCCTAATGACCTCCTTTTATCTCGATCATCTGCAAAAGTCCTGTTTCCAAATAATGTCACATTCATAGTTCCCAGAGATCAGGACTTTAACAACTTTTGGGGACACACACAAGTCAATCCATAACAAAAGGTATGGGACAGATTCTTCTCTAGATTTTTTAGGAAGAACCAACCATGCTGACACTTTGATTTCATAATTCTGGCCTCCGTAATTGCGAGAGAATAAATTTCTGTTGTGTTGAATTGCTCAGTTTGTGGCATTTTGCTATAGTGGCCCCAGGAAATGAGTGCACACCTCCCCAAGGTCATTCTTGTCAGTTTTGGGGAATGAGGGCACCCCTCCCCAAGGTCATCCTTGCCAGTCTTCAATCCCTTCCCTCTTCTCCTTTTGCTGCATAATCTTTGCCTCTGATGCCAGGAGTTAAGCTAAGAGTAGATTTTATTTTAATGCAAGCTATAAGGAATTTATACTCCATTGTATTATGTCATGGTTATTGTGGAGGAAAACACTTTTTAGCAACATGATCGCTTTGACAATAAATGTGTAACTGGACATATAACTCTGTTCTTCCCTATGAAGGGCACACAGAGGTTGTTTGGTGCTGCTGTGCTAGGCTGGTGTCCACGATTCCCTTGTCTTTCATCTCTTGCTTGTGAGATGGCTGCAGGACACAAGCGCCAAGACCCTCACA
>NW_005344510.1:0-351 GCF_000412655.1 Myotis brandtii | reverse complement strand
CCCCGTGCATGAATTTCGTGCACCGACCCACTAGTATTTATATATAACCAACATACAGAAAAGTATTTCCAAAATGATTTCTTATATAATATGCATATATATTTTTTGTTTCTATAATTCTATGTAGACAAGGAAAACTTTCATTAGCAGATTTTTTCAAAATGATAAAAGGCTGTCTGCCACCACACTTTATACTATGAGTTATTTTCCTAAAATATAAACTTATATAGTGTTAAATCAATTATTGTGAAACAATTTTCTACTATATTTTCATGAACTCTAAATCTTATAAAATAAACACTTGACATTTAATGAAGATGTTTTTTTCTGTTCATATAAGTATATAATAAT
>NW_005344509.1:0-324 GCF_000412655.1 Myotis brandtii | reverse complement strand
TTGGTACCTTCCATCGCCCAAACCCAGCCAGAAGCCAGCTGACCCGAGAACTGGGGGAACGAGCCATGAGATCGCTTCCCTGACATATAGCAGAGCAGGGAAAAGGCATAGATAGCATGCTTTTCATATTAAACATGGCACACGCTGGCATGGTAACCCAGGAATTTTATATCTTTATTCAGTTTGGGTTGTATTCCTGAAACTTAGAGGTGACATTCGAGCTGTGATGTTAAAGGTGACAATAAATTAGACTTGCGAAGGTCTTCTAAAGAGCATCACAGGTTGAGGAGACAGAAGGTACCAATTCCTGGTGACAGAAAAAGG
>NW_005344508.1:0-301 GCF_000412655.1 Myotis brandtii | reverse complement strand
GTAATATGCAAATCGACCGAACAACTGAACAACAGAAGAACGGCCCAGATGACCACACTATGACACGCATTGGTGCCAGGCCAGCCAAGGTGGGTACAATGTGATTGGTTGGGGGACCCTCCCATCGCCCCACGATCGCCCCGCAGAGGGAGGCCCAGGTCAGCCAAGCAATCGCACCCCACACCAGTCGTCTGCAGAGGGAAGTGACCAGTGGTTGGGAGAGGGGGACAACGCCGTAGAGATGGCAAGCAGTGACAGTGACGAGAGTGGGGCCAGCTGCCAACAGCTGGAGGAAGAAAGC
>NW_005344507.1:0-789 GCF_000412655.1 Myotis brandtii | reverse complement strand
CTCTCTCCCTCTCCTTTCCTTTCTGAAATCAATAAAACTATATTTTAAAAAATTAAAAAGAAAACAATAACAAAAATGAGACAAAATTTACACTGGAAATTTACATTTTTATTTCTTTGCCAGGTCTACAATTTACTGCTTAGAGATATAATTTAGGTTATTATCACCTCTATTTCTCTATGTAGAGATGCCTGTTCTCTATTAATTATTCTACAAAATGGAGAACTAGCAGTGATCTTAAGAAAGGAAGAATCAACTTTCTGTTCTCACGATTAAAGAATTTTAAATTTTCTTTCCATTAGAGTTTGTCTCTCTGGATCCAGTTGCCTTGTGTCTTGCCAATGTGAACTCTTCTTTCCACCTAAATACAGGTTCTTCTCTAGGATCATCGTAGATTTTTGTCTGGGCCTCTACATCATTGCTGAGAAATAGTCTGTCTATCTAGCTTCCCTAACATGTGCCACCTGCTCTGTCTTTAGACCATCCTAACTTCTTCCACCAAGGAAGAGATGGAATATTTTGTCTCCAAGTGAGGTATCCCATGCTTGGCTTCAGCATCAATTGCTGGCAAAGCCCCTCACCTAAAATGACATTAAAATCCCACAGATTGGAGCTGAGAGCCACCATCCAATATGGCTGCCAGTAGTTCCTAATATGCCACTTGTTAGAAGTACTGACTCACATTATAACTAGAACTCTGTAACTAGCCTATGAAGAAGAAAATAAGATTATCTTGCTGCAAAGATACCAGTTGATGAGAATGGTTGAAGAGTACTTGCTGATAAAGCA
>NW_005344506.1:0-579 GCF_000412655.1 Myotis brandtii | reverse complement strand
TACTAGGGTTCCCTTTTCTATGCATCCTTGCTAGCACCTGTTTGTTGATTTATTAATGGTAGCCATTCGGGCAGGTGTGATGACATTTCATTGTCGTTTTAATTTGCATCTTTTCACATGTCTGTTGGCCTTTGCCCTTTTTTAAAACTTTTAATTTTTTATCATTTCTCTTCCTTAATCTCCGAGCTTCAGAGCCACCTCCTAATTGGTCATTTTAACTTTACTTCCAACTCCTGGAGAGGTCTATGCCACATAGTAGCCCAAGTGATCTTTCTAAAAGAGAGTTCAACAAAACACATCACTCATTTGCTTGGAGGAGGAAACTGTTTATTATTGCCTACCTCTATCCAGTTCCTCAAAGTCAAGGGCTCTCTCCATCTTGTTCTCTGCAATATCATCAGCACCCAGAATGATGCCTGCCACATAGAAGATCCCCCCATGCATACAGATTGTTTCACTTACTTATACTCTAAATCTCCAAAATGTACTTCTGGTTTCCTGGTAGAAGATGCAATTTTGCTCTGTTGACCACTCTCTGTGTCCAGACTCAATTAGACTCAATGAATAACTTTACTATTT
>NW_005344505.1:0-1040 GCF_000412655.1 Myotis brandtii | reverse complement strand
TATTGTTGAAAGTATTACAGATGACCCTTTTTTTCCCCATTGACCCCATCTAGCCCGCACCCGCCCCCTGCTCCAGGCCTTCACCACACTTTTGTCTGTGTCCATGGGTTATGCATATATGTGTACAAGTTCTTTCGTTGATTGATCTCTTCTGACCCACCTACCCTCCCCTTCCTTCCCTCTGAGATTCAACAGTGTTCCATGCTTCTATGTCTCTGGATCTATTTTTTTTTTTAATTTAAATTCTTTATTGTTTAAAGAATGACATGTCTCCTTTTTCCCCCATTGACCTCTCCCCAGCCACTCCCGCCCCCCAGCACATGCCCTCACACCCCCTACTGTCTGTGTCCATTGGTTATGTTCATATGCATGCATAAAGGTCCTTTGGTTGATCTCTTCTGAACCTGTTTTGTTCATCAGTTTATTTTGTTCGTTTGATTCCACATATGAGTGAGATCACATGATACTTGTCTTTCTCTGACTGATTTATTTCACTTAGCTTGATACTCTCCAGGTCCCTTCATGCTGTCTCAAAGGGTAAGAGGGCCTTCTTTTTCACTGCTGCACAGTACCCCATGCTGTAAATATACCACAGATTTTTTATCCACTCATCTGCTGATGGGCACTTGGCTGTTTCCAGATCTTAGCTATTGTAAATTGTGCTGCTATGAACATAGGGGTGCATGCATTCTTTCTGATTGGTGTTTTGGGTTTCTTAGGATATATTCCTAGAAGTGGAATCACTGGGTCAAATGGCAGTTCCATATTTAATTTTTTGAGGAAACTCCATACTGTTTTTCATAATGGCTGCACCAGTCTGCATTCCCACCAGCAGTACTATGGTTCCTTTTTCTCCACATCCTCGCTAGCACTTGCCACTTGTTGATTTGTTGATGGTAGCCATTCTGACAGGTGTGAGGTGATACCTCATTGTCATTTTAATTTGCATCTCTTTGATAATCAGTGACTTTGAGGATGTTTTCATATATCTCTTGGCTGTCTATATGTCCACTTTGGAGAAGTGTTTGTTTAGGTCCTTT
>NW_005344504.1:0-784 GCF_000412655.1 Myotis brandtii | reverse complement strand
GATGTCTCTCTCTTACATCGATGTTTCTCTGTTTCTCTCCCTCCCTCCTTTCCACTTCCTTTAAAAATCAATGGAAAAATATCCTAAGGTGAGGATTAACAAGAACAAAAAAGACACTTAATTGCAAGTGACAAAAATCTACTTGGAAGTAGCCTAGAAAAAGTGTGGTGGGGGAGGGTAATACATGGGTCCACAGAATTAATGGGATCTTTCAGTGCCCATTAACTGGCACAGGCACTGTTGACATATTGAGCTGGATAATTCTTTGGGGGGGGGGCGCATGCTGTGTTTCAGAGGGTGGTTAGCAGCATCCCTCACCCCTACCCACTACATGTCTCCCTTGCCACTTGTGACAACCAAAATGTCTCCAGACATTGCCAGATGCTCCCTGGGAGGCTATGTCACACCAGGTTGGAAACCACAGATAGTGAACCAGTGAATTATGGGAAATGCATGGATGCCAGTGGGCTTCAGGGACCAGCAGCACAGACTGACGTTCTGTCTGATTCTTTTCCTGACACGTGTGTTTCTACTGTGTCTGTCTCACCCTTTGAGTCTGGACTAGCTTCCTCTGTTGGGCAGAGAACACGGCTTCAAGAGTCGAGTTCTGCAGCTCGCAAGTTCTATCGTTGGAGAGGGGACGGACCCTCTTTCCCAGGCCCCATTCAAAAAGCTGGGGAGGGACCGTGAATGGTCCTGGTCAATTCAGACCCTGGCTCAACCGTGGGGATGTGCTCACTGGAGGGCGAGGCAAGAAAACCCCCACTCCATCCAGGGGGAACGA
>NW_005344503.1:0-221 GCF_000412655.1 Myotis brandtii | reverse complement strand
TGCTCTGACCTCAACGCCTTCTCACCCCGTCCCCCTCACCCACTCCACCCTTCCCAAAGACCGGCTATTATCAGAAACTGAGATCGTTATCTCTAGGAAAAATGCAGAGTTTTAAAATCCAAGTGGCTAGAGGCCTGGAACAGGCTGCGCAGCCTGCTCCCTCCTCCTCCTGCATTTTCTCCATCCTCATATACCTATACATAATTTTCCAAAGTCTTTAT
>NW_005344502.1:0-279 GCF_000412655.1 Myotis brandtii | reverse complement strand
CTGGGTGTGGGGCTGATGGCTGTTTGCAGACTGGCCACATACCCTTCAGGGTGGGGGTCCCCACTGGGATGCCTGGCCAACCTGGGTGAGAGGCTGATGGCTGATTTCAGGCTGGCCAAGCCCCCCAGGGGGGACCCTCACCCCATGAGGGTGTGGCCAGCCTCTGTGAGGGGCTGAGGGCTGTTTTCAGGCTGGGCATGCGACCAAAGCTCCCAGCCCCTCTTTTTTTTTTCAGTGCCTCCTTGAGCAAAGGGAAGCAGGTATCTGGGATTTATTTAT
>NW_005344501.1:0-215 GCF_000412655.1 Myotis brandtii | reverse complement strand
CTTCCACGTGCTGCCTGCCCAGATTTTAACATCCTAGAGCAGTAGTTCTCAACCTTGGCTGAACATTAGAATCACCTGGGAATCTTTTTAAAATTCTGAGTTCAGGGCCTCATCCATATTGTCTGGAACTGCTTTCCTGCTAACAGGGCAGAATTGCCACAGAGACCTTCTGGCCCGTGAAGCCTAAAATATCTAGTATCTGGCCCTTTGCAGAA
>NW_005344500.1:0-201 GCF_000412655.1 Myotis brandtii | reverse complement strand
TTATGTGGATACCCTTCTCAGTTCTGGTGCTCTCTGCCCATCAAATATCAGATGAGTTCTCAGTGGCAATCACCAACAGCTGAGCTATCTCTCCAGGACTTCAGTTGTTGTCTGTGGGCTCCTGGCCAGCTCTTTCATGCCTCTGCTCCTCCTACCACTGTCTATCTATGCGGTCTCCACTTTCAGTCCTCGGGTATCAGG
>NW_005344499.1:0-233 GCF_000412655.1 Myotis brandtii | reverse complement strand
GTGTGTGTACATGTGTGAGTGAGGGACAGTTATATTCAACAGAATTGTTGGGGGCTGGCGGACCAGGCTCCCCTAGCCGGGCAGCCTCTACTACTGCTGCAATCTCTCCTGGGGAGACCGCACCATCTTGAAAGGGAGAGGGGCTGTGACTGGGAGCCCAGTCTCACCTCCACCCAGGGAGACCTCGACACCACCCGAGACCCTACAGCCACACCAGCCAGGGACCTGCTGCC
>NW_005344498.1:0-322 GCF_000412655.1 Myotis brandtii | reverse complement strand
ATTCCCACAGGGAAGGAGTTCAGAGAAGCCTCGCGACACCCCTGGGTTAGGAGCAAAGGGAGGAAGACAGAAACACCAGCCTGGGAGAAGGGGCCTGGAACCCCCTGGACTGCGCCTCCGCCTCTGCTCTCCCCCGGAGAGGAATCCAGCTGCGGACAAGCCGGGAGCTGGTAGAGTCAGGGCTGCTGTCACAGGCTCGGATGGCCCACGTGGTCGCCGTGGGAACGAGAGCTGAGACTGATTGTTCTCTGTCCTCCACTGGGTGGGGGTTGTTTAGATCCTCAGTGAGGGGACTGAGAAGGAACAACAGCAACAACAAGAC
>NW_005344497.1:0-204 GCF_000412655.1 Myotis brandtii | reverse complement strand
TCGGACACTCCGAGTCCAGGTTGGACAACAGCAGCTTTCCCCCGTCATCAGGCCGGCGCCCCTGCCGAAGGCCCTGCGGAAGCGGTCGTGTTGCCACTCATCGGGAAGCTGTCTCGGCCTGCTGTAGGGCGAAGGCCGGTTCCTGCCTCGGCCGAGGGCCGCCCTGTTCCAGAACGGCCCGCCGCCCCAGCTCTCAGGTTCGGC
>NW_005344496.1:0-232 GCF_000412655.1 Myotis brandtii | reverse complement strand
AGAACAGACATACAGACCAGTGGAACAGAACAGAGAATGCAGAAATCAACACAAGCGATTATGCTCAATTAATATTTGACAAAGGAGGCAAGAGCATACAATGGAGTCAAGACAGGTGGATGGTGTTGGGGAAATTGAACAGATACATGGAAAAAAAATTAACCTAGACCAACAACTTACCCCATACACAAAAATAAACTCAAAACGGCTAAAGGACTTAAATGTAAGACAG
>NW_005344495.1:0-264 GCF_000412655.1 Myotis brandtii | reverse complement strand
TTGATTTCAGGGAAGAAGGGACAGGGAGAGAGAGATAAAAATATCAGTGATGAAAGAGATCACTGATCAGCTGCTTCCTGCACGCCCCCTACTGGGGATTGAGCCCACAACCCAGGCATGTGCCCTTGACTGAAATCGAACCTGGGACTCTTCCTTCCATGGGCCAATGTTCTATCCAAACCAGCCAAACCAGCTAGGGCTCGTTTCTTTTTATTTTATTTATTTTATATTTTATTTTTTTATTTTATTTTATTTTATTTTATT
>NW_005344494.1:0-204 GCF_000412655.1 Myotis brandtii | reverse complement strand
ATCTAGTGAGTCCTTTAGGATTGCTGTTTCTTTGCTGCGTTTTTTTGTTGTTGTTGTTTTTGTTGTTTTTTTGTTTTGTCTTGAGGATATATCTAGTGATGTCAGGGAGGCATTAAAGTCCCTTACTAGATTGTGTTGTTGTCAATCTCTCCCTTGATGTCTTCCAGGATTTTTTTTTTATGTATTTGGGTGCTCCTGCATTGG
>NW_005344493.1:0-209 GCF_000412655.1 Myotis brandtii | reverse complement strand
ATGTTTCTGATCTCTGTTTGGGGCAAGTTTCAGTTACCTATTTCTTTTTCTTTTTCTCAACAGGGCTGGCAAACCCGATTTCCAAACTGTCTCGTGCTCACCTAGTTCTGTTAAGAGTCTCCTTAGCAACCTGTCATTCTACTCTACCCCTTACAGTGCCATGGAGCCCAGCGTCATTCACACACAGTTAACGATACTCCCCAGGAACA
>NW_005344492.1:0-507 GCF_000412655.1 Myotis brandtii | reverse complement strand
CTGAAATTGTCTTATCATTTATTTGACTTCATTGTTTGCATTCATTGTTTTGTCTCCCTACCTCTTCCTCTAACCCCCCAACATCTTGGATCCTTTCATATCCCTGCTGCTAAAATAGTACTTGGCACCAACTAGGCCCCTAAATAAATGTGGCATGAATGAATGAGTGAGCCCTCTCATGCCTTATAGAGTAGTTTTTAGGTGGCAAGCTCAAATCTGTGGCTATCATGCTAGGTTCTAGTGGACCTCTTTAGGTATGTGTCCTACATGACTATTGCCATAGCTCTGAGTAAACATGGAGTGGGAAGAAACAGGAACTCCTAGAAAGAGAACCGCAAACAATTATATCAGTTTATCTAGAAACTTACTTGCAATGGAAAATTCAGATATAGTTAAAGAGAATAATTCTTTTTATTAAGGAAAATTCCAAACATAAACATAAGTAGATGTGGTAGATAAGAAGAGCATATTGGACTTGCTTGTACACTGTGGTGGACACCCCTTAGA
>NW_005344491.1:0-543 GCF_000412655.1 Myotis brandtii | reverse complement strand
ACACCTCTGCTGCTGCCACTGCCGGCAGCACAAATCTTGGCCGGCCTTGGTTACTGAGCCACAGGCGGCCCTGGGCGACTGGGCAGCTGCCATCCATGGCTTGCCGGCTCCTCGGGCCAGCGAAGGGTCGCTGGGAAGCCACCATCTGAGGCTTTCCTGTGCCTCAGGCAGCCCTGGGCGGCTGGGTACTGAGGGGACTGCGGGACTCTGGAGGCAGGAGCCCCTGCCACCCAGCAGGGCTGAGGGGACTAGGCGCTGCCATCTTGTGGCTGTGGGTGCCACCATCTTTGAGGGTGTGGCAGTTAATTAGCATATTCCCTCCTTATTGGCTGTGAGAGCTGCCATCATTTAGGGCAGGGCAATTAGCATATTCTCTCCTTATTGGCTGTGGGCGCCACCATCTTTGTGATGGTGTGATGGTCAATTATCATATTCCTTCTTTATTAGATAGGATGTGCTAATTATGTTACCATTGGTAGATAATAAATCTGTTCTGAACACTCATTATATTCATTCATAAATTTGTTGTAGCAAATAATAATA
>NW_005344490.1:0-248 GCF_000412655.1 Myotis brandtii | reverse complement strand
GTGAGTAAATCCTCATCTGTCTGCAAACACTTGTCTTCTGTTTTACTTAACAGACTGCTTAGCCTGAACATATGGTATGAAATTTGCCTTCCATTTTCAATTAGTTTTTCTTCAACATCCTTCTCTTCTATAGGTAGATTGTTATCAATTTCATTTCACTCAATTGCTAAGAAACACTTAATTTCTTTACATTCATAGTCCAATTCCTCCTTCCATTTTTCCATCTTTCTCTTTACTTCCCAAGTATT
>NW_005344489.1:0-1664 GCF_000412655.1 Myotis brandtii | reverse complement strand
TCATATGTACTATATTAATCTGTCTATAAATATCTATAACCTTGAAAATAAAACGTTATTTTGAGGATTAAGTACATAAAATTAACACTTATTACCTAATGATTGAAATAAGAAATTATTGAAGGAATTAATGATATATATATATATATATATCATATGCACACTAGCAGCAGTGGCTGTTATCACTATTAGTAATTTCTGAGAAATTAAATTGTTAATTTAAAGGAAAGCAAGTCTTTTGTGTTTGAATAAATAATGGCAAATGAACCTTTTACCTAATCACTCTCCACCATGTAAGAGTGCAGTTTTCTTTTAGTTCAACAATCCTTACTAATCTTTGTTATTTAATTGATTAAAAACAATTGTTTTAATTAATATTCCTTTGCTGATGGTAAAATCAAATATTCTTCCTGTATTACTAGCAGTTCTTCTTTGGGGAATTCCATTTTAATGCATTTTACTCATTTTTTATTATCTTTTTTTTCTGTTTTACAGTAAGCACTTTATTCAAATGAGTGTTGTATGTGTTTTAACTGTGTCTCCCAGTTCATAATTATCCTTTTTATTCTGTGGAATTAAAGGGTTATTTTAAACAATAAAATAATTCTTTGTATTTTATCAAATCAAATATATCAATCTGTACCTCTATGGTTTATATCTTTCATGTTATCATTAGAAAATTCTTTCTCACCCCAGGATTATATAAATATTTTCCTGATTTTTAAAAATTCTCACCTGAAGGATATGTCTTCACTGATTTTAGAGAGGGAGGAAGGGAGAGAGAGAGAAAAACAAACATGGATGTGAGAGAGAAACCTATTGCTTGCCTCCCATATGCGTGCGACCAGGAATCAAATCCACAACCTAGGTATGTGCCCTGACTGGAATCAAACCTTTTGGTGTAGGGACAATGCTTCAAGCAACTGAGCTACCCAGCCACAATTTACCTGATTTTAATTTAAATTATGTGTGGTTTATACATGAGTAAATATTTAACCATCAGGAAATAATTTAAATATATATTGTGGTGTATGCTTTATCATATTTTTTCAAATGGAATTTACCCAACTCCATTTCTTCAATAACTTATTCTATTACTACTGCTTTATGAAGCTTCCTTTATATTTCACTAAATGTTTATGTAAGCCTCTCCCTGTATTTTTAATTCTGTCCCAGGGTTGCATTTGTTTCCAAAAAGGTACTAAATTATTGTAATTCTATTGGGAGTGAATTCTTATGTATGTAGTCTCTGAGAATAGATGGTTCCCTGCTAAGTTAAAATGAATTTTCACTTCAAATCTGAGCTTAATTGTTCTAAAATTCCAAGGCAAAATTAGTGAATTATTTGTTTAGACCAAGTCATACTCTCCAGGTTAAATAGAATATTTCAGGAAAAGCAAATAAAATGTAAGTCAATTAGCAAGAACATATTCAATATCTATGAAAAGCAAAAAATTCTAGTAAGCAATTAGCTAAAAATAACCCCTTCTTCTCATGAAACCATATTAATAAGTACAAACTTATAATCCAGTTGAGGTATAAAAATATAACAAAATATTGATGAATACAAGATATTAAGTGGTAAGCACCAAATAAATGTAGCTAAGTAAATTGACCTTAATTAAATATCTTATTTCAGTGATGAATCTCACAGATATAATATT
>NW_005344488.1:0-246 GCF_000412655.1 Myotis brandtii | reverse complement strand
CTTCCCCCTGGTGGTCAGTGTGCTTCCACAGGGGGAGATCCGCTCAGCCAGAAGCTCATGTCTGGCCAGCACAGCAGCAGTGGCAGGAGCCTCTCCTGCCTCTGTGGCAGCGCTAAGGATGTCTGACTAAAGGCTTAGGCCCACTCCTTGCAGGTAGTGGGCCTAAGCTGTTAGCCAGACATCCCCTGAGGGCTCACAGGCTGATCCCTTGGGGAGTGGGCCTAAGCTGGCAGGTGGACATTCCCC
>NW_005344487.1:0-214 GCF_000412655.1 Myotis brandtii | reverse complement strand
CGCGACCCACAGGTTGAGAACTGCTGGTCTAAAGGCTTTTATTTCCTCACAGGGGGTCATTGTATAAATTGAGTCACAATGAGCAAGTGATTGGTGTCGAAAGACCTCAACGCACCTCCCAACTCTGTTAGCAGCTGGGCCTCCATTTGCTGATCAGTAAAATGGGCACAAATAGTAGTATTTGCCTGGTGGGTGGGGTGGGTGGGTTTATCAC
>NW_005344486.1:0-200 GCF_000412655.1 Myotis brandtii | reverse complement strand
GTGGGGGGTGTCGGTCGGTCGGGCGACGGGAGATGCAGTGCGGGGGAGGCGCGCGTGATTCGTGCACAAGTTGAGTGAGCCAGTCGGCCAGCAGCCTCATGTGCAGTGGTTAGTGCTAGTCGCGTCCACCAATCGCTCGCGGGTGACAAAAGATAGACGAAAAAAGTCTACAAGACGAGTGTGGATGGGAGAGTTGGAAG
>NW_005344485.1:0-991 GCF_000412655.1 Myotis brandtii | reverse complement strand
TATCCTTGGGTGAGGATTAACAACAACAAAAAAGAAATGAGCAACCTGTGTGCATATAGTATATTCCAACTATGCCTATTAAATAAATTGAGCCTATAGTTAAAAACCTTTCCTCAGCGAGAAATTGTGCTAGATTGAAAATGCAGGTTGCTATGATGTGAAATGCCTGTGCTCAGAGACCTTTGTCAGGGAACTGCAGATGGCTTCCAGGAGCTGAGGGCCTCTCCTACAATCATGAGGATCTGAATTCTGCTGGCAACCACACAAGCTTAGCAGAGATCCTTGAGCTGTGGATGAGAACATAACTTGGTCAGCCTTGTGAAATCTGAGCAGAGGACCCAGTTAAGCCATGTTCAGATTCCTTACCCGCAGAGAATGTGAGATAATAAATTTGGCAAAGGATCATAGATTGGTGTACTGGGCAGACTCCTTCCCCATAATTTATAGCTGAAAGACATTGTCAGAAAACAAGATGAGCATCAAATGGTTTATCATTTTTGTACTCAGGGAATTCCCAGTTCCCTCATACACAGCACCAATAGAGAAAGTCATTCAACATTGGCATCCAGCAGCAATTCTAGTTCAAATTATTCAAAATCAACCACTCCATCATCTAGTCAAGAAACATTGTCTAGAACTATCAGTTCTTCCTCAGAAGGATTGAGTCAACATAGTGTTCTACATAAAAACCATGCCCTGTAGGCTAATCAGTTCCCACATTCAATGCAAAGAAATATAGACAACTAGTTTCTTGGGCAAGCTTTTCTAGCTAGATTCTTAGTGTAGCCAGCTTTCAACCAATGCAGATGCTGTGGTGGCTAATTCTTACTATGCTCTATTATGTGCAATTTCAAGCCACAGCTAAGCTCAGGCAACAACAAATGCCAGCCCAGCCCACCCTATTGCTTCACAGTTTCTGAAGCTGGCACATGTCCCTGGAGAATAATACCCACCAGCTCCAAACCTAGTAGCTCAAGAAAATTAACACACA
>NW_005344484.1:0-377 GCF_000412655.1 Myotis brandtii | reverse complement strand
ACCATAAATGAATAATGACTTGAAATATATGCCCTGCGGCAGTATTTGTGAAAACATCAAGAAGCAACTCTGTAGGTTCTTCTGTGTAAAGAAAAAACATTTTTTTAGTTGAAACTTTTTCAGTGTGGCCTTTAAGCTCCTCTGTTTTCTTCAAACATCTGAAGGACTACAACTAAATTACTAGGTCTCCTATAGAAAGCTGAATAGTTTGTATTTTTTCCTGTTTGGTAAACTTTATGTAAAGTTATTCATAGACTAGTTGCAGAAATTTGATTACTGTTCATAACCAAGGACAAGTAAAGTTAAAAAATAAACCTTATTTTAGACTAATTTATTGAAATAAGTGAATATTTGAGAAAACTTAATTGTACTGAACA
>NW_005344483.1:0-863 GCF_000412655.1 Myotis brandtii | reverse complement strand
TCTATCCTGCCAGGCAAGGGCTCTGTCTCAATGACCATTGCAGCCTGGCTGTTTGAAACATGCTTAGTAACCAAATCACCAGGTGGTGGCAGCGCACCCTCATTGTTTGTAAAGCAGCTGTAAGGAGTGACGTATGTCACTGGTTCTTTTAACTTTCCACGAGGTTTTTGTGACGACTCATGAGAAAATTAGCAGATAAAACAATGACTCAAGAGGTAGGAAACCGAGGCCCTAGCCCCGACTGCAACTGGTTTGCTTAGGGTCCTTGAGCAAAATGCTCTTCCTCTGGGTCTTGGTTTCCCCACTTTTACAGTGAGGAGACCCTTCTAATTGTTAAAATGCCACTTTAGGTTCCTCCTGGCAGCAGGGGCCACTCTGCGGTTTGGTTAGAGCAGCCCTGGCCTCTGCTTCCGGCCATACAGCCTGTGTGCTCCGCACGGTCACAGTGCCCATCCCGCATAACCAGACGTGGCGGCCCTACTGCGGAGGCCTGGTTTTGAAAGAGAAAAACTGCTCATATGCTCTGCCTCAGCTTCATCGACTTCCCTACATGTGGAAATTATGTTCTTAGAGGTTCTGACTTCATCTTGGGTTCCTCTTAACATTCAATCTATGTAATGTGCTTTGCTTCGAGGCCTCTATTGTAGGGACCAACTACCCACTAAGGGACAAAAGAGCCAGGCAAAGGGTATCGCAGGAATCAGAATTGTGGGTATTACAGGCTAGAACAGGCACTCAATGATTTCACCAAACACTAGGCATGCTGCCACCAGGTGGTGACATGGATTCCTACCTTCCTTCTCAGCATACAGAATTCATGTCAGCGGAAGCACTGTCCAGACACTGCTCAGCCTGGACGAGGG
>NW_005344482.1:0-1586 GCF_000412655.1 Myotis brandtii | reverse complement strand
AAAAAAATGTTACTTAAAACTATAATGAAAAATAACCACACTACCTTTTAATATCTTTGTGTATTTGGGAGACAATTCATATCAGCATGAAAATAAATCTCTATACTGACCTCTTCTATGGAAAAGTTTAATAGAAAATGTCAGAAAGAAAGAATAATATTTCAAAGTCTTTGCCAGTTCAGAATAATGACACTAACGAATCATTGGATATGAATGGCCAACTGGCCCACATAATAAAGTGAGGAGATTGTATTGAATAGGAAAGTCTGAGGATGAGCAGCCAAAATTCTTCATTAAAGTCTCCTACACATTCAAATGCCCGTGATGATGATTTAGAGCTTTTCAATAAAGTCCCATTAGTCTTGTAAAAATGGACATTCTCAGTCTGTGGCAATGGTTTTGTTATTATTCATGGTGTGACTTAGATGTCAACTAAGATAACCTAATATTTGAGATTGAAATTAAAATGGATCCAGATTGAATTTGCCTGAGATAGGATCACTAATTCACTGTCTAGTCTTCTGGGCGGGTCAGAGTGGCACAGGTGAGCTGGGCTTCTCCACTCCGGGAGGGCCATTCACACTGTGTCCGCTGTCACGAAAATGGGTACTCCTTTCCCATCACTCCCAAGAGGGTGAAAATTTGTTCTTCTTGGTGAAGGAGCTTTGAAAAATAACTTGGATAATTAGGTCAGTGAAAGAAAGGGAGGAAAGGTATTTCAGGCTCAGGGAACAGCAACTGGAGGAGCAGAGTCAGGGGCATGAATTACATGCTTAAAACACGAGATTGGCAGTTTGCCTAGATCACGTGGGAGGGTTGAGGAGGAGAAACTGAGGTTTATGGGAACTCAGCTAGGACATATGCTCCGTTGGCTGCCTGAGAAAAACCTGCCCTCTGGGGTCCTTCATTTGTAGGAAGTCTTCTTTCCTCGGCCTTTCAGCTCTATCCTGAATATACCTTCAGTTGTCTCCCAATCCTAATTAAGTGGCATTTGTTATCTCAGGGAGAAAAGTTATCTCTTTTTTACTGACCAATAATGAGTGTAGTTAATTAGCTTACCTTTATAAACACAATGCATGTCGAATTATAGCGAATATAGCCCCCATTCAATTAACTACTGAAGCCAATATTTGGGGGCATATACTCTGCATCAAATGGTTTAGTCATTAAGACCTTGAACTCAGGAATTAAACAATTTATTTACCTAAATCTCACTGTTTTTCACTTTAAAAGTGAGAATAACTATGTATTTCACAAGATACTTTATGAACATACCATATTGATACAGTCCACCATTTATGGATATTCTGGTTGTCTGCATTTGAGGGCTTTTTAAAATAAGGCTGCCCTGAACATTTCTGTATATACGTGTACGTATATTTCTGTTGGGAA
The DNA here is from genome assembly GCF_000412655.1 of Myotis brandtii. NCBI lineage: Eukaryota > Metazoa > Chordata > Mammalia > Chiroptera > Vespertilionidae > Myotis > Myotis brandtii. The sequence goes on along the minus strand of NW_005344482.1, from coordinate 194 downwards.
TGGAATTGCTGGTATCCATATGTTAAGCTTTGATTCTGCCAAACAGATTTTCCAAGTGGTTGTGTCAGTGCACAAAACCTCCAATTCCTCCACCTCCTTACTCACACTTGGTGTTATCCTTTCTCCCTTGCAGTCGTCCTAGTGGGTATCTACTGAATATCACTGTAGTTTCAATTTACTTTTTCATGATGACT
>NW_005344481.1:0-233 GCF_000412655.1 Myotis brandtii | reverse complement strand
AGACTGGGAGACCTTCCAGGAGACCTTCCAGATGTTCCTCTGGACTAAGCCATGATGGCGGGGCAGAGGTAGAGGCAGTTAGGGGCCAAGAGGGGAGGGCAGTTGTGGGTGATTAGGTCAGTAGGGGGGTGTTGGGGGTGATCAGGCTGGTGGGGAGGGAGTTGGGGGTTATCAGGCCGGCAGGCTGAGTGGTTAAGGGCAGTCAGGCAGGCAGGCAGGTGAGCAGTTAGGAG